>NW_018128138.1:796150-797526 GCF_001952655.1 Monopterus albus
GCAGGAATGTTGTTGAAGAGCTGAACATTTTGATGCCTGAATGGTTTTACTACCTGAAAGTATGCTAAACTAGTTGAATGCCAAAAAACATACGGAAGAAATCAGAATAATATTAAGAAAAGAACAGGATAACCTAGTATGAATGCTGAATCAGCATCCATACAACTAGAGAAATGCGTTTTATAAAGAAAATGCATATGGATGCTGAGTGCTGAAAGATTGCCCTGAAAATGCTGAACATTTTGACACCTGAATGGTTTTGCTACCTGAAAGTATGCTAAACTAGTTGAATGCCAAAAAACATACGGAAGAAATCAGAATAATATTAAGAAAAGAACAGGATAACCTAGTATGAATGCTGAATCAGCATCCATACAACTAGAGAAATGCGTTTTATAAAGAAAATGCATATGGATGCTGAGTGCTGAAAGATTGCCCTGAAAATGCTGAACATTTTGACACCTGAATGGTTTTGCTACCTGAAAGTATGCTAAACTAGTTGAATGCCAAAAAACATACGGAAGAAATCAGAATAATATTAAGAAAAGAACAGGATAACCTAGTATGAATGCTGAATCAGCATCCATACAACTAGAGAAATGCGTTTTATAAAGAAAATGCATATGGATGCTGAGTGCTGAAAGATTGCCCTGAAAATGCTGAACATTTTGACACCTGAATGGTTTTGCTAGCTGAAATTATGCTGAAGTAGAATGTTCCCATTCATTTGAATGGGGCATGATTTTCAAAATAAAGCTGAATATTTTAAAGAGTATGGAAGTTTTGAAACATTCTGAAGAGAAGCATGAATGTCCTTGAGGAGCTGAACATTTTGATACCTGAAATAGCTGAAAGTATGCGGAAGTAGAATTTTCATTTGAATGGGGCAAGATTTTCAAAATAAAGTTAAAATTTATGAAATTTAGAAAACCTCTGAATAGAAGCATGAATGTCCTTGAAGAGCTGAAAATTTTGATACCTGAAATAAGTAAAAGTATGCTGAAGTAGAATGTTCCCATTCATTTGAATGGGGCAAGATTTTCAAAATAAAGCTAAATATTTTAAGATGACATTTAGAAAACTTCTGCATACAAGTATCAATGTCCTTGAAGAGCTAAACATTTTGATAACTGAAAATATGCTGAGTGTAGAATTTTGCCATTCATTTTCAACAGTTTCAAAAGTATGAGGTTAAGGAAAATTCTGAATAGATCTGCACATGCCCTGAAAAAGGTCAACATTTTGATACCTGAAGTAGTTAAGCGCAAAAATGTACAGAATAATAATGAATAATAGGATAACATAGTATGGATGCTGAATCAGCATCCATAGTATGTTATCCAATTATTTATTGTATGGATGCTGATTCAGCATCC
>NW_018128138.1:797944-815835 GCF_001952655.1 Monopterus albus
ATAAAAGAGTATGGATGCTGAATTAGCATCCATACAATAATTGGATAACATAGTATGGATGCTGAATCAGCATCCATACAATAATAATAAAGACAAGGAAAACAAGGTATGGATGTTGATTCAGCATCAACACAATAAATAATAGGATAACATAGTATGGATGCTGAACCAGCATCCATTCAATAAATAAAGAACAGGAGAGCATAGTGTGAATGCTTTACAGCATCCACACAGCAAGGCTTGAGAGTGTACATCCATGCTCGTGGTTTTGTGAGTTTGTACTCACTGTAGGCACAACTGTGCTTTGTGCTGACTGCTAACATCTGGATGCTAACATGCTTACAGTGACAATGGTAACAGGATGGTCTTTTGCAGATTTAATGTTTATCATGTTTGCCATCTAGGATTACAATTTTAGCATGCTATTGTTTACTAATTAGCATTAAACCCAACGTACAGCTGAGGTTGATGATAATGTTACTAGAAGTCACTGCTGTTCATCCTGTGGGGTGGCGTAAATGCCTGCACTAAATTTAATGGCAATCCATGACAATAGAACTAAGTACTAATCACTCCTTGGCACATCCAAAGTTAATAACATGCCAAACTCCCAGAACCATTTGGTCCTACCCCACCTCTCAGAAGCCTGTGAACAGTGCTGCAGAGACAGCTTGATGAACTGCTTTCTGCCCTGCTGTCTGTGTCTGAGCATGCAGCCAGGCCCTGAGCTAACAGAGCAGATCTGGCTCTCATTAACACAGTGTGTCTCCCTGCTCCTTCTCTGCTTGCTGTAGCAGTGGGCCGTATGGATTAGCGCTCAAGCAAGCCCCGAAGGACAACAGTCATGCTGTCATTTGTAAAACTGTTAGGAGATGTGGGACATTGTTTCCTAAAGTGTTGGGTTTCCAGACATCACTCACTTTGTCAAGATCATTTCTGGTTGGCTATCAGGTAATTGTTTTGCCATGCTGATTTATAAGAGTGAGGGAAAAAATGAGAGGATAATCGGAAAGATCACTCTTTGCCTCAACCATCTGAATTGTATATTTTAGTTAAGAACTAATATGTTTGCCATAAGGTCAGCCCTGTGATAAAGAAATTGTGATAGAGTAGGGCTGGGTGATACTGAGAGGTGCAAGTGCCTTGCCAGAGTTCACTTGAACAGAATTCTTGGACAAGAGTTCAGGGCCCTCAGGTCGTGGGGTTGAGCTTTTTGTAAATTCTGGCCAAAAGGAACTTGAGGCACCTGTAGGTCTGCAGGCTGTTTCACTGTTTACATTCTGAAGTGAGCTAGAGGAAAAATGCCCCTCTTTCCTTCCTCTAATGTCAGCCAAAGCCAAGCTCTGGCTTCTCTTAGGTTACCCCCTGAGCACCAGGAGACTGTGAGGTAATGACTGGCATACCCAGAACTGATGGCTCTGTCACTGCAGGTGGAAACACTTTGATTATGTGGAACCTTGTGTTTACATTGTTGCACCCGTTCACAATTAGACCCTTTGACATTTCATCAGGCACCAGGAGCGTCCCGTTTCAGCACTCTGATCTGTTTTGATCTGTGTGACCTACTGGAGGTCTCAGTGTCCTTTGAAGTCAGTCACCCCCTGTTTTCTAGAATCACTGTGACAATCCTTGAACCTTCTTGTGTGGGCCAGATATAAATATATATTATTTAAATGACGTTTCATTTAAGGAGTCTACTAGAATAGTCACAGTTTTATATCCAGTAAAAACATTTGGGAAGAAGTCGTATTAGGAATTACTACAGACACTGTCAACACAGAGGCTTACCCACATCCTCAGAAGCAGCAGGCCTGTAGGTGTATCCATCAATCACACCAGGCCCCATAACTTAATTAGAACAAGCCCTAGGTAAGATGGAAACCTCTATCCTTGTTTGGTGTAGACCTCTCCCCTCAGATCTATGTAAGTCAATTCAGCAAGTAATAGGTCCGTAATTGAGTTTCCACATATTTGATACCCTGTCAATCTAATTTAAACCAGAATGATTGTACTGTAACCCACTCCTGTTATTTTCAAAAATACAGTGCCTGTGTACAGGGCCTAAAGAAAGCAGGAGATGGGAACTGCTCACCCTTGAAGAGAAAACTCCTCTCGCAGCAGGGGTTGCTTTCATTCTGGCCTCAGGTTACTGCGGCAATAAGTGCAAGGGCTGAGGACAGGCTGGCAGAAGGGGCACAGCCGCCTTGTAGAAACAAAACTGAAGGATGTGTAGTTTCATTCATCATTTCAACACCCGTAGTTCCTCTTGTTCACGGTGCTCCTGTCTCATGTGACAAATCTCTGGCCATATCCTGCCTCTCCATCTCAGATTCCTTGGTTGTGTCGTCATTCGATGTGTCAGAACACCCATCCAGGTCTCACTCGTACTACCACTACAACATGGGTACAATACCCATGTACTCAGGCCACTGGCTTTTATAATAAACTAATCACTTTGTATCAACATGGGCTGGGTGTAAGCTTTCCACATGCCTCAGACATTTTCATGGACTAGATGTATTCTTCTACTGCAGTGCTTTGCTCCACAATCGACGTTAATAAGCCCTCTTTTGGGTGAGATGATTGGCATGTATAGAAACAAATTCATTATTTTGTATAAATAATCTGGCCTCTGTGTTGTAATTGCATTGCTTATTTTTCTTTGCCAGGCTGATCTCGGCTTTGGGGCTGGACCAGAGAATTTTGTTGTAAACCACCAAGACTAAAATACAAGGAGGTCTGGAAGGCTCTGTTAGCTTTTTTCCATCAGACCAGACTTCAGCCTAGGAGACTTTAGGGGAATGAGTTCAGAGGCTGAACTTTTTGGCACTTTACTTAGTTCTTGCAGAGCCTTGTAGCTCGAGGCCTTACTTAACTTGTTACAAATCCACATTGCTCTGTTTGTTTCCTATTGGCAGTCCTTTGTGCCTCGCATGTAACTCCAGTTAAGGCTTATTACTGCAAACCACAGGAAGCTCAGGCTCTCGGACTGTATAGTGGACAGTTGAATTCAAAAACCCAAACTTTCCTTTCCCATCCTCTCACTTGCAAGCTAAAGTCAAATAAAGCTCTGTGGTGAAATTGTAACTACAGATACAAGTACTTCACATGTTTCTCCAGAGCTCCCAGGTGTGCAGACCAAATATTGCTCCCCATTCCACACACCCAGTTCAATCAAAAGGTGTCTTACCTGTTTCACTGTTGGCTCAAATTGTGAAACAGTTTGCCACTCACTATTAGATTTTCCCCCTCCATTGATATTTTTAAACCCCTTACGACCATCTCTTTTCTGCAGCTTTTTAATTAATTTTAGTCAGATATTCTAAGCATTTATTGATTCTATTTTTGTCCTCTTTTTATGTCATTTTATGATCCTTTCTACTTTTATTTGATTGTAGCTATCACTTGAATTGGAGGTGGTGGAGCAAGTGGATAACATCAAGTTCCTGGGCATCCACATCACATCTGACCTGACCTGGTCTCTGAACACATACTACATGGTGAAAAAAGCCCAGCAAAGGCTTTTCTTCCTCAGGAAGCTGAAATATGCTGGTCTCTCCTCTCAGCTGCTCGCAAACTTCTACAGAGCGACAGTAGAGAGCATCCTCTGTCTCAGTGCGACAGTGTGGTACAGGAGCTGCACTGCACAGGACAGAAAGGACTTGACCTGGGTGGTGAGAACAGCTCAGGGCATCGTAGGGAGTCCTCTTCTGGATCTGGACTCACTATACACGGACTGGATCCAGAGGAGCGCCAGACGGATTGCTGCAGACCCCACTCACCCAGGCAACCGTCTGTTTGTGCCTCTTCCCTCCAGGAAAAAGTATAGATACATAAAGACTCAAACAAACAGACCGAGACACAGCTTCTTCCCCAGAGCTGTGAAATCAATCACCCCCCCCAACCCCTAGTCACACACACAACCTCCCTCATATGGACAGACACACAGAACACTGGACCTCACACCTCTTCCTAAAGACTGAGATTTGCACTGCGCTGCACCTTATAATGTTACTAGACTCTAGCTGCTAACATGCTGCTGACCTGATTAGGTCCCATACGTCCCTTTTTATTTGTCCATTGTTTTATATTGACTTATACAATTTTGTATAATGTAAATAATGTGTCTTTTAAGCCAAGAGATGCCAGAAAAAATTTTGTTGTGTTATGCATAATGACAATAAAAGATTCTTGACATAAATCTTCTGGACTCTATTCTTCCATTTGTAAAGTGCTTTAATTGTTGTTTTAAAATTTGGTAGTAATAGTAATACTTTGTAAGCAGAGCATACAGCACTAAGAAGATACCGCTTGTTGATTCATACTTTTATAACCCTAAAGGTCTGAACAATTTATTTGATATTTTTTGATGGTCAACACATAGGCCATCATTCAGTCACTCTTTAAGTCTTCTACTGTATTGTTAAAATGGATAATATTATTTTCTTCCCATTAAACATTAAAACTACATCAAATATACCTATATCTTTTGTTTTACATTTTAATTACATTTATTTATGTATTTATTTTTGTCTGCATAAACTCACATAACATTCACTTTTTATTCCAGTCTTTCTTCCTTTTGTTGGCTTTGCATTTGAACCTGAGGTTTACTGTAAATGTTTGCAGTGGCATTCAACACCATCATCCTGCAGCAGCTCAATGGGAAGCTGCAGCTGCTGGGCCTCCCCTCACACATCTGCAACTGGTTCCTGGACTTCCTGGTAGATCATCCACAGCCAATCAGGATTACCAACGACATCTCCAACACCATGAAGCTGAGCACTGGAGCACCCCAGGGCTGCATACCTAGCCCCCTGCTGATTCATGACCGCAAAAGTTCAGCTCTAATCACATCATTAGCTTTGTGGATGGTAAAACTGTGGTGGGGCTAATGAGCAACAATGACGAAGCCCCATACAGGAGCGATGTAGAACAGCGAGAGCCTCTCCCTCAGTGTGAAGAAGACCAAAGAGATCACTCATGATAAAATATGTTTTAGGCTTCATTCTGCACATTAATGGTCACACCACAAGGACAGTATCTATTCACTAAAACTCTCTTGTCCACTTGCACAAATTTAATAAATGACTGCATTTAACCATATAATTTCCACCAGAGCTCCAGCGTATTTTAATGCTCCTTCCTCCCATGTCTGTCTTTTTCCTGAGCTTTCACAAACACTGTGCCTAGAGTGGCCTTGTAATAGAAGACCAATTGCTGCCTCATGCCCTCCTGGAGCTGTGATCAGTGTCTGGATGTACTTCTGCTTCCCTACAGATCCAATCTTGACTTGCCATTCACACAGCTGGTCCCAAATTCACTTATGGTGCTGGATGCCTGACCTCAGTGTCCCAGCAGGCAGCAGTGCTGTGCTCAGATATTTACATTCATCCGATCAAGCACCAGACAGTAGCATGTACTGTATATATTACAGTTAGGTCATGAGCTGCCATCTATTTAAAGACTGAAATGTCTGGGGATATTCCTCAGTGTACGTCTTCTGCCTCTTTGACTCTTCTTCTCATGTCCTACCTGAACACTGCTGGAGTTCCTGCTGTGCTCTGAAATGCTACTTAAAGCAATAGCTTAACATTTTGAGAAAAACATTCTTTCTCTTACCAAAGGTTTGATAAGAAGATAGATAACCTACCACTCACATGTTTAAAAGGTATAAATGAAGCTACTGTCGAGAGAGCAGATAGTTTAAGCTAAAACTAGCATCAGGAAAAATCAACATGTGTTTGAGGGTAAGGTAACCTCTAAAGCTCACTAAGCTCATATCTCATAGTTTAATCTATACAAAAACCAAACTGTAAAATAGAGAATTTGTGATTTTATAGACAGTGTGTGCTAAACAAATCAGTCAGAGTGTAGCAACTTTGTTGTTAGCATGATATTTATGGCTTAAACAAAAGTGTCTTTACTGGCAAGCTTTAGGGTTATGTGAAATTTGTTTGCTGTTTTCTCCTGTTTCCAGTCTTCATGCTAAGCTTAGATAACTGCCTGCAAGTAGTTAATAAGTTAATGGACATCAGAGTGATACTGAGCTTCTCATAACATTTTTTGGCAAAACAACCCTCCAAATTAATTGAAGAAATTATGAAAATTACAGATTCCAATAAAATAATATCCATGCTATATAAACTCATATTTCACAAAGCACTGGGAAACACTTTAAAACAAAACAAGCCCAGCAGTTTAAATCACATATTTAGGGCATGGTAGACAATCTTATACCAGCGTGATAGGAGTCAGAAAGAGATTGTTGTTTTAGCACATACTGTATGTTTTAACTGAGCTTATTTTCTGCCCAAGTACAACACAAATGAGCCATTAGGGATTCTTTGAGTTGCTACAGTGTATCTTTCTGGTGTCTGTGCTAACTGCCATTGGGCCAAGCTGCCACAGGTGCAAACATTATGACAGCTGTCTCAGGTGAGTGGTGCAATATTTTGTTTCCGTCAGTTTCTGGCAATACTGACAAGTTTTATATTGCATGTACTGTCGGTTGGATGCTTCAGGATGTAATCTGCTACCACCGGAACAAAATGCACCTCCATGCAGTTTTTTGGACTTACTCAAAACAATTCAGTGTCACATGTGAGAGAGAGAGATCAGACTTTTGGCACTTTCTGCTGGAGTGTGAACAGACTGTAGTGTTTCACTTCTGGAGTAGTAACAGTAGTAGTAGCAGTAATACTGATGCACAGAATGGCCTTCTCCTCCTCTACCCAGCAGCCCCATTACAAGCCCATAATGGTCACAGGAAGATGGCTCTGAATGAAAATGATACACATGTTTTGTATATGTCCTTATGAGTTTCTCCCACAAATCTGCACCCAAAAATGGCATAAAAAGTGATGACTGAACTTGGAGGAAGAATTACAAGTGTTTCACAGTGTGCGCTCTGTAGGCAGTGAAAGGACGACAGTATGTTTTCCACAGGCCTAAGGAGGTCTTATGTCATCCTTGCCAAATGATTCTTAAGCCAAGCAGTGGGCTACACAGACCTACTGTAAATGATGCAGAGGTCCCCTTAGAGGCAGAAGAACCATGGCTGAAGATGAGGCTGATGTGTCTCCAACAAGAGGAAACTGTGCAGAAATCTACTGCAGAAACTGGGCTTCATTTTGCTGTTGTGGTATCTACGTTGGCAAAAACAAAGTTGACAGTAAACAAACCATCAATATTAAGCACTAACATCTGACTCAGCTGATGATCAATAACAGTTGCTTTTAATATGGTTTACAGTGTGAAAATGCCACACTACTCTGGTTACAGGTGGAAGATGTGACTGTTTGCTCCAAAAAAGTTTAAAAAGTGTATGAAATTTGGTGCCAACAGAACACTATATATTTCGAATTTTCGCAGCTAAGACGTTGTTTCTATTAAGCCTGAAGATAGCATTTTTTACCACCACACAATTGTGTTGCCCTGTTTAGGGCACTGAGGCCTGGTTTGTGCGGGATTCTTCCATGTAATAATCAAGAAGGTCGGACTCACCAGCCTGTCTCTTTTGTATACACACATACACTATATACCATATACAGAAGAGTGACAAATTAAAGGACAAAGCTGAATGCTTTGACCTCTAGGTGTCTCTGTAATGCTGTAGGAGGCATTTCGCTGACATGATTTGGGTTCACGTCCCCTTAGTGGGAAGGGTCACTACAAATCAATTCAAATTTGTTCTGTGATGAAAGATTTCTATCTTGATGGGAGTGGTCTCTTCCAGGATGACAATGCTCACTTACCAAATTGATGTGAGTCACATGCTGTGGCTTTCACAGTTGCCAGATCTCAGCCCAGCTGAACACCTATGGGAGATTTTGGACTGACATGTTAGAGAATATCTTTTGGAACAATGGTGTTCATCCCTCTATTAGAGTTCAAAAACCTGGGGAGTCAATGCCTACATGCACTGAAGCTGTTCTGGTGGCACATGGTGGCCCGACACTTGTCGGGGGCGACTGTGGTTCAGTGGGTAGAGCAGCCGTCTCCCAACCAGAGGGTTGGATGTTCAAATTTCGGTGCCAGCAGTCCACGTGTCGGTGTCCTTGGGCAAGACACTGTTACCCCTGATGGTTAGCGCCATCGGTAGATTTGATGCCGCAGATGGCTGCCTCAGTTCTGTACCGGAAACAAATTCCTTGTGTGTAACATACTTGGCCAAATAAAGGTGATTATCCTTATATTTTATTGAATAGATTTAATGTTTAATAGATATATTTGACATTTTTCCAAGTCAAACTAGACTCAGAAACCCATAGTGACAAAGTAAAAATATATTAGTAGAAAATGTTGCAAATGTATTAAAGTCCAAAAAAAGTACAGAGATTTTTAATTCAGTACTTTGTAGAAGCACCTTTGCAGCAAATACAGCTTTGAGTCTTCTTGTTTATGTCTCTACAAGCTTTGACACCTAGATTTGGACAGTTTATTCCATTCTTTCTGGCAGATCCTCTCAAGCTAAGTCAGACAGGATGGGAAAAGTCTGTGGACTGCTTTCTTCAGCTCGCCCTACAGATGTTCCATGAAGTTTTAATCTGGGCCACTAAAGTACAGTCAGACACTTGTCCCAAAACCACTCCAGGATTGTCTTCAGGTTATTGTCAGTTTTGAAAGGTCAAAACTGCTCTATGCTGCCTAGTCAGCATAAAAACAGCCTCAGCTGTGCCTCTCCTTCCACCTCAGTGTAAACACATTCATTCATAATAGTAAAATACCAAACACACAATGTGCAAACAAAAATAGACTTGAAAATTGAATAAAGACTGTGTTTGAAGCTATGCTGGTTTTGTGCTGGCAGGAAAACAGAGCCCAAAGTGTTAATGTGAGAGGACCTTCCAGTCTTTCTCCAGGCATCACTCACTGCCAAACCGCATTCCTCCGGCAGCTGCCATTTCTTACATCTGCTGCATTGACGTGGTTTCACTTGACTGTAGTGAGGAATGTATTTAGCTTTTCTGTGATGAAATATTACATAGAGACACCAGGCCCTGCTCTCCTCTGTGTTGTATTTGTGATTCCCCAGCTGTCATTATGTTATGAAGGCCTGTGGCTTCTGTTTTACTCAGCACTCTGCTGGGTGCTGCTGTGGCTACAATTCACAACCGCTGGTAGAAATACTCTCACAGTTTCCTACAAACACTCTATTGTGGATGTTGGGATCTGTACACCGAAATCTGATAAATCAGAGAGGGCCCAAAAATGAAACTGCATAGTTTAACCCCAACTATGACCATGACAGGTGGTTATATTTCTAATTAGTCATTGAGTAAAAAAATGTTTATTTATAAACCAAATTCTAACAAAAGTCACAAGGTGATGTATTTTTGTGTTAACAATTTGCATTTGCCCCAAGTGTAAAATATTATCAGTTAATGACGATTTATAAAAAACAGGAAAGAAGTGACATGTTCTCAAATGATTGTTGATTTGGATGATTTAAAAGTAAAAGGTGAACCACCCCTGTAGTATTCTACATGAATAAAGTATTAGCTTTTGACAAAGTACAAAAGCTTCCTAAGGCGATGCAATCATTTATCCTTGTTTTAATAGCAATAAAAGTTCTTAAAACTATGCATGCATATATTACAGTTTTTCTTGATTGCTTTGAAGCAGCCATCAATTGAAACTCCACATTTTCAAAACAGTTAACACACCTGCCTAAACAGTATCACTGATGGCAAAATGACACATTTTGTTTGCAAAAGGCTCTAACCATGCCAAAATATTTAAAATATGCAACAAAAGCAAATTTTGCCTTCAAACAACACAACTTGCAAACAAGTATATGAGCTCTTTCAGTCAGTCATTAGACAATGGACAACAAAATACAAAATACACAACTCAGTGTGAATCAGTGCACCATTGCTTGTTATTGTAGCCTATAGCCAGTGCCATTTTGTCTTTCTATATAGGCTGTGTCAAATTAGCCTTTTTGCAAAGAATTGGATCCAGAATAAGAAATACTTTGATACAATTTTTATTGAATACATGATCTTTCTTTTTTTTAACTGTGGCTGAAAACTGAAATACAGCATATAATAACTAAATATTACAGAAAAAAATGTAAACCAAAATACAGTAAAATCTATTGTAAGACATAGCCACTACTCAAACTCGGTCTCTTCTGTCTTGAGGATGGGGCCACATGGCCTCATCCACATCACATTCAATATCCTCTCTTGCAAGGCACCTAGGGAAAAATCTTCTTGCATGCCTTATCCAACTTTGACATTCCTCTGCACCTATTTGTTGGGCAGCCGCAGTCATTGCATTCAGCAAGAGCATTTGCTCATAGGGATGATGATCATAAACCTTCCACCTCCAAGCACTGAAGAACTCCTCTATGGGATTCAAAAATGAAGAATATGCTGGGAGGAACAGCATCCTCATACGAGGGTGTACTCCAAACCACTCATTGACAACGCGAGAGTGGTGGAACGCCACATTGTCCCAGATAATGATGAAGAGTGGCATGCCAGGCCTCAATGGACCTCTCTCCTCGGGTGGGATCAGCCTCTCATGAAGTGCATTCAGGAATGTTATGAGGCGTTCGGTGTTGTATGGGCCAATCGTGGGGATATGGCATAGGACACCATCATTGGAGATGGCAACACACATGGTTATGTTGGCACCCCTCTGTCCTGGAACTGTGATAGTGGCCCTGTGCCCAATGAGGTTCCTTCCACGTCTTCTCACTTTGCTGAGATTGAAGCCAGCTTCATCAATATAAATGAAGACATGCTGTGCCTCCTCAACTTCAAGCTCCATTATTCCCTAAGTAAAAAAAGGCAAAATTGCAATGAAAGGTGACTCTAGTTCACTCTAACTACATGATATGACAAGGCATTGCAAGTACAGTATGGGGTGACATGTGGCTCAGTGGGTATGGCAGATGTCTGCAAACTAGAATGTGGGGTGTTCAATTCCCAGTCTGGCCACATGTCTAAGTGTCCTTGGACAAGCGGCAGACACCCCATAGTCAGTGCAGCTGTCCAAAAATAATTTCCTCAAGGTGGGATCAATAAATTATTATTATAGTAATGTTTCCTTACCTCCACAAATTGGCATCTGGCTTCCTTCACAACGTCAGAGTTCCTTTGAAATGGAACTTTATACAGCTGCTTCATGGCCAGCACTAAAAATTATCCCTCGACCACCAGAGAATGGTAGCCTTTGGATTAATGTACAGCAACATTACCTGTTCTCCTGTTGAAAAATTCTGACAATGGAAGCAACAGTGTTTCTGTTTAGAACAGGTTGGACTCTTTGTCCAGCCTCTCTAAGAGAAAGGCCATGATTGATAATGTGATCAATAATAGTTGCTCGAATTTCATCTGAAACTTGAGCCCTTCCAACTACACCTCCACCTCGCACACGGACTCCTCTTCCACGTACCCCTCTACCTCTTACTCTCACTCTCACTCTCATCTGCCTTAGACCTCCTCCAGCCATGCTGGCAAAGAACAACAAGAACCTGGCCCCTTTTTTATCCAGCCTACAGACTGATTGCTAATTGAAGATTTGTGTGAAGCAGTGTCAAACAGGTGCTTTAGTGATTTCACACTGATCTTGGTAGTTTCTAATAGTTAGGAATAGATGGTTTCTCTTTGGTTACCATAGCTAAAACAATGGAGTTTGGACTGCTTGAATGACATCCGTGTTTGCAAAAGGGTGGGAAAATGTGTCAATCCAATGAGAACATGTTTACACATTTGTAATATGTCTTCTGTTCTGCTGGGTTAGTGATGATGAAAACTGAGTGGGTCCTAGTTTCTTTAAACAGGTCAAAGCAATCAAGGAAAACTGTAATAGTTTATACTATTTACTATTGACATGCACTATGGGTCTGAATGAAACATTTAAGATCACACCTAATAAATAATGAAGTTGAAATTCCAGAAAACTTTCTAACATGGACCTTGAGTTGAGTGTTCTCACATCATTTCCATGAATGATCCATCCCCACGATGAGGAAATTGCAAAACTTGCAAGAGTCCTCTTTTTCTTAACAGCCAAATTTGTCAGGCTAAAACTACAGGGCAAACACGCCTGGCTATGGGCAAGCCCAACATAGAACAGGCAGCCCTATTGTCTTTTGAGGATGACCTTTGGAGAGTAAAGTGGCTTTGCTGGTGACACCACAGAATGTGAAAACAGCAATCACTGCATATGGTGCCACCATGCTTGTTTTTTTATGCTCCCTCAGCAGTTGACAGCCACATTTCACTCACATGAGCTGAAAAAAGACTGCAAGACTATGAAAGACTGTTTTGTCATTATACTTTTTAATTGTTAGAGGATCAGCAGAGATCATAAATCCTGCATTTCACAAATATAGAAAACTAGAATGAATTAACAAAAAATTAAGATGTGGTCAGGTCAACCATAATGTGACAGAGTAAAACATAAACAAAAAAGTACACTGGTAAAAGTTGAAATAAACTTTAAATTGTGAAAAATACTGCAGGAAAACTCAAACCTGAGGTGGCATCAACTGTCCTTGGTTTATTGCTAGTCTTAAAATTCCATACATTTCACAGGATTGCATGTCTGAAAAGCTGCGACTGATTTAGAATTTCACATCTATAATATTGTTCTTATTGTTATAGGTCTACAATGGACAAAAAAGAACTAAAGATCAAAATCAATGCAACACAGAACTACAGAGGCCACCTTTTTTATTCCACATCTTCCTCTCAGAACCTGCCACATAACCAGAATTACCCACAATGCATCTTGATTGCCAGCAGCTCACATGGCTGTCTGGGTGTGTTATACTACTGTAGTACCAGCTGGAGTCTCTAGCCTCATACAGAGACCGGAGCTGGCTGCTAAAATCTGCTCAGCCCCCTGCTTTCGAACCCCATACCTGCAGATTCATTTATTTATTTACTTTTTAGACTTGCATAGTCTTCTGACCCAACCAAAGTTGGCTGATGTGACGTCACTTAAGGATGTTTATCAGATTTTGCGTAACTCTTTTTTCGCACATACAGTATGTGGCAGTGTCTGCCAGCTTCTACTGATGCCAGTGCCGTTCCCTTTTATAGTCAGCCATTTGTTTTGTGTGGTTAAAATGCAGACTGTGAAAGAGCTTACAGCTGCCTGAAATAAAAGAATAGGAAAGAGTTCTACATTTTCTCAGGGTAATTTCAAGCACTGAAATGAGATGCTAACTATCACTGAGGGATATTGTGTGTGCTGTACATGAAAATCAATGTGTCAGTTAAGCTTTTGTTTGTGCCAACCAAAGTAAAAATACCGGTTTTCACTCTTCAGCTTGCATGTCATTCTACTTTCCACAGGCCCACAATGTTTCCAATGGGGTGAGAGATCAGACACACAACATCTCTGGAGGGGTCTCATTGTTTGCAGCAGCTCTTTAGTTGGCCTGTCTCAGGAGCTCAGAAGAATTACCAGGATTTAGGCAGTTAAGGAAACAGCTGAGGCACAGGCAGCTGAACTGCCGGCTTGTCCAGCCCTGTAACTGTGCGTGTATGAGGGACTCTTGGATGGACAGAGACATAAACTCCAGGGAGTAAATTCACAGGCTTTATCCTCCAATAAACAAACAGGGAGCTCCACTGCATGTGGCTGGGCACGGTGGGCCTGATTGAAAGCTGGAGAAAAGTAGAACTGAATAAGACTAACACCAGCTCAGGGCATGAGACCTGTCATGTTGCAGGGCTTTGTTGTGATACTGTGAGGATTATATTCGTTTACAGTGAAAAGGAAGAAATGTTTTCTGTATTTGGAGTAAGTGTTGTATCGCCAACAGCATAGTATGGAGCACAGGTGCAAGTAACTGTTAGAGTCACTCACTCGTTGGAGGGTGAGTGAGTGAAGAAAAGAACAGACCCAGATGGCTGACTTCAGTGCAAGCAGAATTTATTTTGTGCTGTACAATATATATAAGTGGCATGATAAGGAAACAAACTAGGCAATGTAGGACCGGGTGCTGATCAGCTAGCAGAGAATAATAGATGATGGATGGATATGATGAGACAGGCTGAGCTACGGACGCTAGGGTCACTCCCGGTCTGGCCGGTAGGTGGTAGATTTGATTTGATGACTGTGTACCGACCTGGTTGGTGGAGGCTGGAAGGGTGGAGTGGAGTAATGATCCGGAGGAGAATGGTCAAGGAACGAGGCAGGGTAGACAGACTGAAAGAACAAAAACCAATGGTAACAGGACTATGAGAAGGAGTGAAAGAATGGCACTGGTTATCAGCCTGAAAACACGACGAACTGGCAAGGGAGTGGAAAGTGAATTGGGTATAAATAAGGTGAAGGACAGTGAAAACAGCTGGTGTCAATTAGGGAAACAAGTGGCAGGTGTGCAAGGTGATGTGATCAGGGATCGAAAAACAAAGACAGGGAGGTGAGAGAGGCAGGTGCAGCCGAGCAAATCTCACAGTAACTGTGATTCATGAAATGATGTGAATGAAAACTTGACATACAGCACTAAAACAGAAATTCCCTGCAGTCCTTCACCCACAAAGATCCATTCCTGTTCCTCTTCAAATCTATCTACAGAGAGTTTACTCTGCTGACTCAACCACCTGCTGTATCATTATCCATTTCCCCTTGCTCTCAGGTCAGAATCATGTGCGTTTGCCCCATTTTATTTATAACTGACATGTACCCAGACATTCTGACAAAAACAAAATGGAGATGTCCCACCTGGAATAACACTACCAAAAACATAGCATTAGCTTGACTTGTGGTTCAGTGTAAGCAGAGGTCTCTGCCTCTTGTCTCTGGTGGTTTCTCAAAACTGTTATTATGAAAAATGAGGAACAGTTTTTTTTTTCAGTTGTCTTAGGTTAATTCAACAAGGAGAATACTCAGAAACCACCTCACAACAAAGCTGAATCCAGAAGAAATTATAAAATGTGGCTTTTACACTACACTAATTGGAATCAAGGAGACAAACCCATGATGCACCAATAAATGGTTTAAATCACTGAAAATGTCTTGTCTAACATCAAAAAAAAAATTTGTACTTATCTAGGTGAGAACAGCTTAGATAATAAAGTTTTCTTCATTCTGCATTGACATGCACAATTTTTTGGTACATCAAAAAATCTGAACCGAGGCTGAAATATTTCATTATTCCCAGTGCATACCACCTACATTTAAGTAATGAATGTAGTTGTTAAGCCCTGCAGTTCCTCTTCAGTGTTAACTGATGTTTTCGGGTATCATCCAGTGGAAAATTCCAGGATCATGCAAGCTCACACTGCATTCATTTAGTGACGTGTCCTTTGGGGAAAATATGCTAATGTGTGGTAGGTAATTTGTAAAGTAATAATGCTTCTCTGACTCTTTGACTCCCTTGTGGCTTTCTTTGGTTCACACGGTGTCCGTGATTGGAGTGGTCTGTATGCTTCACCTCCTCAGACACACATGAAGTTATAACCGATCCAAGACAGCCCCAGTCCCGAGATGATTACAAGGCCAGGACAAATTTTAATCAGTTAATTCTTTCAGGAATTTAACAATTAGGCACATCAGTTTTTCCTCATATTTGTGTCCAAGGTCAAGGAATAAGCAAAACATCCTGGCTCTAATAAACAGGGGCTCCTTGAAGTATCTTTCAAAGCAAGGTAAATTATTTCAGTATGTCATGGGAGTCATATTTCCTCATCAAATTGGAAATGATTTTCAGAATGTCTGCATTCTTGGATTTCATTCTGTGTGGTTTTGTCAGCGAAGTGGAGTTTTTGGTGGACTAAATGGCCAAGGTGAAGTCTGGAAGCTGTCAAGCTGTGAGCCACACCAAGCAAGAATCTCCACTTGTTCGTCTCCTGTGCTGAGCAGGAGTTCCATGACTCCTTTCAAACTTTTCAGCAGCACAGAGAGGGGGCATGAATGAAAAAAATGAAGGAAGAAGCTATAGGCAGCATGGAATATCACTTAGTTTTTCAATGGAAAATGTGGCTCATGGAGGGTTGGGTTTGGCACACTCCATGCAGTGAGGGATGATGGATCAAACAAAACAGGTAGGATAATTTCAGGAAGTGTCAGAGCTAAGCCATCATTGCAGCCCAGAGGCAGCTGATTCACAAAAACACCCAGAAGGGCATCTTGTTAGATGACTGGCCACCCTGCAGGCTCTGGCTGTCAATAAAACCACAGGATGCAGTCCCTTCCAGCACTGGGCAGCAGTTTTGTTGCATCCACTGCTACCAGCTTGTGAACAGCTGTTTTCAACATCTTTATTCTTGTCTCACATCATTTCTTCTTTAGTATCTTTCTTGTTCTGTCTTGTTTGACATGAGAGGGGTTTTGGCCTCAGCGCCATGGCAGAGCTCTGGTTCAGGATGAGCTGTGCAATGGTGGAATTATTAACATACAAAAAAAAAAAGAAGGGAAACTCAATCCTGGGAAAAGGGATACACCTAGGAAGCGGGAGGAATATATTCAGTCTTCCCCCTGGTCTCCCTGAAATGCCAGTCACTGCACACAAAGGCTTAGTTGTCTGCTGGCACTATCATGTACCACAGGTGCTCAGAGTATATGTGTAAACATTCACATCATGGCAGCAGATACAGAAAACCCAAACCTTATAAAATCTTTATTTATATTTTTATCCCCTTGCTGATGCTGCCCTCTTGAACTCCTGAAAGACACATTTCAGTCTAATTTCAGAACAAACAAATGAAAGCAAAGGCCCAACATGCTTTAAATGTAGCCAAAATGCACAGGAGATGCTGTGCAAATGCTGGGGCCAAAACCACTGTATACAGTCAGTTTCCAGTGTTTTCTCATGATTGGTTTGTTTGGCTCTGTCTGTGTATTATGAGCTAACATCATTATTGTGATTAGTATCAATTTTAGACTGGTGACATCAGCAAAGCAAATGTAAAGTTGCTGTGGCCATTTACAAAATATAATTTATGTTTATGATTTGCTCTTTCCTGAGCAAAGTGATAAACACACAGATGCTCTTGCATGTAAAGTGTCCCTATTTATTTTACAGGTTCATCAATTTGCCAACCAGGGACAATAACATCCTGCATATGGTTTATTGCAATATCTGGGGAGCATACAAGGCCATAGCAGCTCTACACCTGGGCATGTCAGATCACATCTCTGTGGAGCTGATCCCAGCATATAAACCTCTGATCTGCAGGACAAAACCAATCACCAAAACAGTTAAGGTGTGGACGGAGGAGGCTTCTTCACCATTACAGGACTGTTTCCAGCACACTGACTGGGGGGTGTTCAAAGAGGGCTCAGACTTGGAGGCTTATACATTGGGTACAGAAAGTATTCAGACCCCCTTAAAATTTTCACTCTGTTATATTGCAGCCATATGCTAAAATCATTTAAGTTCATTTTTTTCCTCATTAATGTACACACAGCACCCCAAAAGCTCGAGATGCTGCCTTCAGATCAGGTGACAGGCTGGCCTAGAGCAGGGCCCGGAAAGAACTACAGAAGGGCATCCGGCTGGCCAAACGCAGGTACAAACAGTGCATTGAGGGGCACTTCATGCATAACACACAGAGTATGTGGAGAGGCATCAAAACAATAACAGACTACAGAGGCAACAACCAGCAGGTCAGCCATGATCCCTCCCTCCCTGACACTCTGAATAGTTTCTTTGCACGCTTCGATATACCTGGCAGTTGAGGAACTGTACAACTCCCTCAGCTTGAGGAACAGCACCAGCCCCTCGTCCTGCAGCTACACCAGGTGAGCTCCACCCTGAGGAGGATCAACACCAACAAAGCTGCAGGACCAGACAGGGTGTCAGGCTGGGTTTTGAAGCTATGTGCTGACCAAGTGGCAGGGGTTTTCTTGGACATTTTTAACCTGTCCCTGCATCTTGCTTCAGTCCCTGTGTGCCTCCAGTCCTCCATCATTGT
>NW_018128138.1:816083-817264 GCF_001952655.1 Monopterus albus
TTTGGCATTTAATACTGTAATCCCAGACAAACTGGCACTGAAACTGCACAATCTGGGAATGCCTGCAATGATGTGTCATTGGATTAAGCACTTTCTCACTAACAGGCCTCAGGTGGTGAGAATCGGAAGCTGCACATCATCCACACTGGTCCTGAACACAGGCACACCACAGGGCTGTGTGCTCAGCCCAGTTCTCTTCACTCGGTTTACCCGTGACTGTGATGCCATTCCCCCCACAAACACAGTAGTGAAGTTCGCAGATGACAACACTGTAGTGGGTCTCATCTCAGACAATGATGAGACTCACTACAGAGAGGAGATCCAGCACCTGACAAGGTGGTGTTCAGATAACAATCTTGTCCTGAACACCAACAAGACTAAGGATGTCATTGTGGATTATAGGAGGTACAGGAAAACAAACTATGCTCCTCTTCTCATACACGGGGAGGTGGTGGAGCAAGTGGAAAACATCAAGTTCCTGGGCATCCACATCACATCTGACCTGACCTGGTCTCTGAATACATCCTATCTGGTGAAAAAAGCCCAGCAAAGGCTTTTCTTCCTCAGGAAGCTGAAACGCGCTGGTCTCTCCTCTCAGCTGCTCGCAAACTTCTACAGAGCGACAGTAGACAGCATCCTCTGTCTCAGTGCGACAGTGTGGTACGGGAGCTGCACTGCACAGGACAGAAAGGACTTGACCTTGTTCATATTTTTATATTGACTTATACAATTGTGTGTTATGTAAATAATATGTCTGCATTTTAAACCAAGAGCTGCCGGAAAAAAAAAATTTCATTGTGCTCTGCATAATGACAATAAAGATTCTTGACCTTGACCTTTTCAGTACATGTATGCTGATGTTAGATTTTTTTTGTACAATTACATTTCAGCCTTTATGTGCTGCCATGCCAATCTAATCTGCCCAGGGCCTTCAGAATCAGTAGTGATTGACTGGTCAGAGCAAAACTGTTACAGCTAAGTTCGACTAGCTAAACACTTCTGTGGTGATCTGCACACATTAATACATTTGAGTTAGAATTTTTTACCGTCACAATGGCTGACGGAGGAGTAGAACTTGACTTGGTCTCGGACATACAGTGCCTTGCGAAAGTATTTGGCCCCCCTGAACTTTTCGAACTTTTGCCACATTTCAGGCTTCAAACATAAAGATATAAAACTGT
>NW_018128138.1:819086-823571 GCF_001952655.1 Monopterus albus
GTTAAGGAAGCTATTTTCGTAAAAATAGAACACCCCTCACTAAATAGGGGTGGTGGACTAAGACACAACTTGTCTTCCATCTACAACCCGGTTTTGAGATCTCTGCCCAAACATGCCCACCAGGACAATAGGCGTCGGTTGACAGGGGAGGATCCAAAGACAGATAACAACCCTCACTGATACTGGGCTGTAACGACTCAGTCGTTAATGGGCAGTGTTGGCCTTCTAAGGACTGAAACCACGCCGAGGGGGATAAATATCTCTGACTCAACACCAGTCAGTCAGAACTGATGAAGCCTCTTGGATGAGAGGTGAAACGTCTTTGATCTAGATATCCAAGTCCAGTTGATTTCTAAGGTTATTTCGGTTGCGGATTGCAAGAAATGTGCATACATACATCAGTGACGTGCGGTGAGGTTGACAGCTGGTGTGGCACTGACTCTTTTACAGTCAGATTTACAAATACAAATGAACCATTAACAAATTGTCTGTTAACAGACAATGCATTATGTTTTATATCTCATATCACCATTCTTCACACAAACGTGACCCATATTTAATTTGAGGTTACAATTTATTCCAGTTGAGCGTATTTCAAACTAGAAATAATAAAAGTTTATGGTCTTATCTTTACTTGTACACAAAATCCATGTGCCGATCCTTCTGGACAAAAATGTCTATGACTTTTTTGTAGAAGTCCTCCTTATTGTCCTTCAGTTTTAAAAGTCTCTCCGACTCAATGGAGATCATTGCCAGGGATGAAAGTCGTCCTTGATCAGTTCTGTTCCGACTGTATGTTTTGATTCTTTTTAATGCTGAGAATGACCTCTCTACAGATGCTGTTGTTGCTGGTACTGTGAGCACTAACTGGAGTCCTCAGGAACCATCTGGATGAGGTCGTTCTGGACCAAAAAAGCTGAGAAGCTGTCCAGGAGACTTGCATTTATTCATTTGTGAGCTATACAGTCCAATAAGATCCGCCTCACAAAGTCAAAAAACATTGCATATTTTGACAGGCTCTGTAGTTTCATGTCATCAAAATGTTGTGACATTTCACTGAATTTTCTGCAATCCACTAATTCAAGGAAAGCTAGCTCACCAAAATGATCAAACCTGGCCTTCATTTGATCACTGATGTTATCAAGAATGTTAAAGAACACTTGCCTCCTTTCATCTCTGACTGATTCTGTACGTCCTGTGTCTGTCAGGCCAAGTGCCTCGCATTTCTGCTCAAATCGATCATAAAAATTGTCAAACTCCAGTCTTTTGCGTTCTAGAACCTGAAGTGTGTCGCGGATGCGCGCACAGCAATATTGGATATCCAACACTTTATTTTGTAGCACTCTAAAAAGTCCATCTGTTTCACAAAAAATGTCCTCATGTCATAAGTAAGAAGCATGTTGATGCTTTTGACAGACACCCATCATATCCTGTTGCCATCATAAGAGTGTCATTATCCCAGTTGTTAGGATTTTCCACCATAATGTGGAATAAAGTACGCAGATCATTTTGGTACATGCTTATTGTCTGAACCAGCCTAGAGTTAGAGCTCCATCTTGTTGGCGCTGCTCTGGGTAAACGTCGCTTCACCACCTCATCCATTAAGTGGGTACGCTTTGTAGACTTGCTAAAAAATGCCCCTAGTCCCTTGGCTGTTTTAAAAAAAAAGACTCGACATGCAGGTATGCACTTTGCTGAATGCATTAGTACAAGGTTCAATTTGTGCACGTAACAGTGGGTGAACATGGCCTCGGGTACCTTTTCTTTAATTTTAGCCTGCACCCCATTAAGGTCTGATGACATTACAGAAGCCCCATCATAAGTCTGAGCTACAAGCTTTTCAACACAGGTGTATTTCTCCAGCACACCCATAACATACTTGGCTATAGCGGGGGCTCGTCTGTCTGCACTCACATCATCAAAACCCAAAAACGCCTCCTTCACTTCACAAGCCGCTTCAGGTTTGGCTACATAGCGCAAAATGACAGAGATCTGAGCTTTGTTTGTGACATCGGTTGTCTCGTCTACTTCTACTGCAACAAACGAGGCTGCGTTAATCTCATTTTTAATATCATTTTTGATTAAATCACTGATTGCTTCAAAACACAGTGGATGTCTCTAAATGTCTAGCTAGCCTTTCGTCTTTCTCAGCAAAAGCATACAATAGTTCAACATAGTTACCACGATTAGCAGAGCATGCACTCTCATCATTACCATGAAATGGCAGCTGCTGGAAACAGGTTGATGAGGTCTTTTAAAATCTCTCAGTTTTCTTTTGCCTTTGTGTTGTGTAAGCTAATGTTGAGTCTCCGCTGTTCGTCCAAGGCCAAGTCTATCATAGAAACCCCAAAAGTTTTCAAAGCTATTTGGCTTTGAATGTGAGTGGCTGATTGTTCGTGTTTGCTGAGGCTCCTAGGCAAATTTTTCATGTCACAATATCCAGTTTGGGTCCAGACATTGTCACTCGCTGAAAATAGAAGGCAGGGAAAGCAGAAAAGGCGGTTTCTCGTAGGACATCCACACAGCCAGTTTTTTCGGGTGTATCACTCTGTTTGAAAAGAGCGGGTAATGTTCTTTTCCGTGGTCTGAAGCAAACCTTTCAGCTCCGGTGTTGTTCTTCCTTTAGTTATTACCTCTTGTTTGCATTAAAAATCCAGATTTGCCAATTTTCTCAGCTTAGAAATGTAATCTTCCATTTTGAGAAGGCAGATTGTAAAGGAAATATAAACAAGAACGAAGAAGATTGGTGGTAGCGCAAGAATCTGTGGGCTCACAAGCACCCCCTGCCATGAGGCAGGGGTACTGTTTGCTTCACTGAGTAACTTTTTTTACTGGGTTTTATGATTAATCTGGGAGTCTAAACACATTACAGAAATACATTTTACACATTATTCAGGTTATGGAAAGGCAGAGCATATAATCAGAGTGTTTGAAAGCATTTTATTTGCGATATATAAAGGGACAGCGGCACACTATTTGCATTGCATACCAGCACAGTTTGTGATTACACAGTCCACTGAGAGGTACAGCGAGGTGTTCCCTCACGGCGCATCTCCTCCCTGTATTTGAACAGGACATACGGAAATTCTGCTATTCTTTATTGAAAAAAATAATTTTAATACTGGATTTGAACAGTAAAAAGTTTTGTAATAGATACCAGCTGACAAATATTAACATTTATTATATTTTATGATTAACTTTTTTTTCTTTTCAAGATTGACAGGGCCTCCCCTGCCTCCCCTGAATGCACATAACTAATAAATACCCCCCTGGAGAAGCTGTGGCGATAAGCAATTCCTGTGCTGGTTGCTGCTGTGATTGATTTGAAGTGAATCTTCCTCCACTGATCTGTGTCCTGCTTTCCCTTTGAGGTATGTTTAACAAACTGACTGTATATCAGATCTGTTGTGATGTAAAGTGCTTAATCAGTTTGTTTCATCTGTAGATTGTTTGGGGGATTACAGCATGCTCTCCAGGGGTGATAATTGTAAGCGTGATGCTGCAGAAGTTGGTGTCCATCACACATGTTGTGCTAGGGTGACGTGCAGCCAAGGTAACCTGTAGTGTTGCTGGTTTTAATTGTTTTGATGTTTTTTTACGTTTTCTATTAACAGTGGCTTTACTCGTTGCAGGAGTGATAGCCACTGCTGCTTTGCTTTGCCTTGTTCGCTTTGCGTTGCTTATTTTTGTTTTATGTGCTTTTATGTTAAGAAGCTTACTTGGCATTATATTTCCTGTTCATTGTATAGTACTCAAGTTTTATGGTGTATGAGCCATATATAAATGGTTTGAGGTGCAGGAAGGCAAGACCCTCCTATGTTTGGTTTGGTTTGGATTGATTGTTGTGGTGTTTATATATGGGTCTTTTCTAACCTGTAGACCTCTGACCATTTCTTATTCCTGTTCTGCACTGTATTCACTGAGTGGGGAGTAACTTCTTAACCATAGTATTTTAGCTTCTGGGGTTAGGCCTTTTTTTAAACATTGTTCCACTGTTAACTTATTTAGTGACTCAAATAAATCTTTATTTTTGTGGACAAACCCAACATCTCTGTGTGTTTGCAGACTTATCTGTGTGCGTTAACCCAGTACTTGTAGAGTTTGTGTGAATCTGACCTCTTGAAACAGGAGGGATAATATTCTTTGAGAGCTACTAAAACTTATTAGTGTCTGGGTTGCATAGGCCTGTATATTGGCCCAGTCACAGTGGCACAGTTGTGGTTGTAGCATAGAGGTTTTGGAGTTGTCTTAACTGGGTTTCTTGCTTTAGTAAAAATGGTATTCACCCTCAATATGCGAAATGCCTCTCTCTCTGTAATGCCAGGCTTTGTTATATTGCGTTTTTTTATAGTACTGATGGTTTCTATAATTGCAACGTCATAGTGATTGTATTAAGAGGTGAATTAACCCTATAAAACCATTTGTATCATATTTGATACGTGAGGTTCCTGAGCAAAAAAAAAAAAAAAAAAAAAAAAAATTGCA
>NW_018128138.1:825560-833309 GCF_001952655.1 Monopterus albus
AAATATTCACATCATATAATGTTGTCATAGCCCTAGAGGACCTTGGGGTATAGTTCTTTCTTCTACATGAAAAGAAGTCACTGTTTAGTTTTTGTGCTGAGAGCACTACAATTAAATGTTGCATAGGAAATATGAACTATCGGCAACTTGGTTTTGACATTCATAATTATTTCCAGTTATAATGAAAAGAGCACACTGTCACTGCTGTTTTGCTGATGTTTTCCCCAGGTTTGACGTTGACCCACGGCAACGTTATACCTTCTGGAGCCTGTCTGTTGGTGGTGCACTGGTTTGGCTGTCCATGTATGGGGTAAACCAAGCCCAAGTCCAGCGCTACATCTCCTGCAGAACAGAGAGAGAGGCCCAATGGTGAGTGTAGACCTTGTTGTCCTTCATATTAAGTTCCAGCACTTGAAGATTGTCATGTTACGACACAAAAGAAGATTGTTCTCTTTCTCAGTGTAACATCCTGTCCTTTATTGAATCTCCAAGCGTTTTACATGGGCCCCTTTTTCCGAATCTCTTCCTGTTTCCTGTTCCTACGCTAACCCCGTGAGGTCACCAAACCAACTCTCACAACATCTCCCCCCCATGCTTTTTTTTTCTATGCCTAATACCAATTTCCAAGCGACTATCACAACCACCCAATGTCCCACATTTTACTCATCTCATAACAAAGAAACTGAGAACACATCAGGTCATGGATAACAACATCATACCTGATTCACCATCTAGCAAAACATACACTGTAAAGTGTGTGCGTGGCACAGGACATCACTGGGGTAGACTACCCTCCGTCCAGATAAGGGATTATTCTGCCCTTTTCATTTTACAATTAGTCCCTAAATCTAAGAGGCACTTTAACCTCCTAACCTCTGGAAGTCATTCTCACTGGAGTGGTGGACCTGGGAGGAGATCCCAGGGTGGGACTTGTCAACACTGGACTCTCCGATGGTTCTCGTTGGGCAGTCCCCTGAGATGTTGGGAAATCGCAGTTCTGCTGCAATGCCCCAGATTCGGCTTGTTGTTGCTGCTCTGTAGGGTTGTTTATCTCAGGAACAGCCTGAAGGTGACGTCTATTGCGCCGCAACATCGTCCCATTGTCCATTTCCACCAAGTAAGACCTTGATTCTTTTGACCTGCTGATGACCTTAGCAGGTGTTTTCCAGTCTTTACCCCCGTCGAGTTTCACTCTGACAACCTGACCTGGACACAGTTCAGGGAGTGAATGAGCTGAATGTCTGCGGTTATAGAAGAACTTGTAGGCTTTCTTCACTACACTGTCCTTCTGGGGGACCAGATCATGGGATACTGGGTGTGGCAGTAATGTATTTTCAAGCACTGGGAGAGTTGTGCGAATCTGTCTTCCTGTCATAAGCTGAGCAGGGCTTGCACCAGTAGCTGCAATTGGTGTGGAACGATAGCTCATTAAAGCTAGGCAGGGGTCTGGCTGTTTGAGAATGTGCTTAGCTGTCTGGACAGCTCTCTCGGCAGCTCCATTGCCCTGTGGATAGTGTGGGCTGGAGGTAATGTGATTGAACCCATACTTCTGCCTAAAGTCCTGGAACTCAGCCGATGTGAACTGTGTCGCATTGTCGCTGACCCGTTCCAAGGGAATCCCCCATCTCACAAACATGTGCTTGAGCTTGTTTATCACCTGTCTGCTTGTTGAAGTGGTAAGAGAAGAGATTTCAATATCTCTCAAAAAATAATCCACTACAATGAGGAAACTCTTACCCCCCAACTCGCACAGGATACCTTGGATGTAACGGGCGAAACGCTCACAGGCCCACACACATGCCAAACATTCCTTCTCAATCTGCGAATACCGCTTCTCTGCATCCGTGAGTGTGCGTGAACAAAAAGCAACTGGTCGTAGCTCCCCCTCATAGTCCTGCAACAGTGCTGCACCCAGGCCATAACTGCTGGCATCTGCACTAACCACTGTTACACGGGTTACGTCATAGTAGCAGCGGGCTGGTGCTGCCCCCAGCAACTCTTTTGCTTTGTTAAATGCTTGTTCCTGCGACTCTCCCCAGACCCATGCAGTATCTTTTCTCAGTAGGCTGGTGAGTGGATGCAGTATGGTGGACAGTCCTGGCAGAAACCTGCCCACATAATTTATCAGTCCCAGCACCTGGCGAAGTTGCTCCACATTTGTGGGGCTGGGCAGCTTGCCGACTGCCTCTACTTTCTTGTCGTCTGGTTTAATCCCCTTCTCACTGATGACATGTCCAAAGTATTGTAATTCAGTTTTTCCAATGTGGCATTTGGCTCTGTTTAACTTGAGACCTGATGCTCTTATTGTCTGTAGCACATCCTCCAGGCGGCGATCATGCTCCTCTTTATTGGACCCATAAACTAGAATGTCATGCATCACGACCACTGTCCCATCTAGGTCTTTGCGCAAAATACTCATCAGCCGCTGGAAGATCTCAGGAGCCGATGTAATGCCAAATGGTAGCCGTTTGAAACAGAACCTGCCCATGGGAGTTATGAATGTGGTAAGTTTCTGGCAGGCAGGGTCCAATGGAATCTGCCAAAACCCACTTGAGGCATCCAGAGTGGAGAAAACCTTTGCTCCAGCCAAATTGGGTGTTATGTCATCTAGTGTGGGCAGGATGTAATGCTCCCTCTTTACCCCCTTGTTAAGACGTTTTAAATCCACACACACCCTGACCTCATCTTTGTTGCGTTTTAGAACTGGCACCATTGGCGCGCACCAGTTTGTGGGCTCTGTGACCTCCTCTATGATATCGAGGCTGAGCATGCGCTTCAACTCCTTCTCCACCTTTGGGAGGAGAGGAAAAGGAATCCTGTGTGGTGTGTTCACACAGTATGGCACTACACCCTCTGTCAACTCTATTTTCACTGGCTCACAGTCCAGCAATCCTATTTCCCCAAACACATCTCCTGTCAGGTCACTTTTAATTTCATTGACTCTTGCTACCAGCCCCATGCGCTTTGCCACTGTCTTGCCTAGCAGGTTGCTCACGTATTGCCCTCTTATGACTGTAATCCAGTACTGGTATTTTCTGCCTTTATATGTTGTTGTGGCAAGGAATTTCCCTATCCACCTGACTTTTCCTCCTGGGCTGTACACTATCATCCTAGAACAAATCAGCTTGGGTCTCTGCTGTATTGAGCTAAATACTGTTTCAGTCATCACGGTCAGCTCCTGTGTCTATTTTGAAACTGACTGGACTACCATTAACCAGCAGCTCGACATTCCAATCTGGGTCTGATTCCGTCTCCTCAATGATGGTTGGATTAGCCTCTGACGCAGCCCTGAGGACAAACCTCCTTTAACATCTTGGTTTTGCACAACACTTTGAAATGACCTTTCTTATTGCACCTTCTGTATGTTTTGTTTCTGGTCAGGCAGCTTCCTTTATCATCATGCATTCTATTGCACCATTGACAGGTCTGTTTAGCCCCGCTGCGTTTTGGCCCCCATGGCTGCCGTGCCTCAATCCCCGCTGCGTTTTGGACTGCATGGCTGCCGTGCTGTGTCACAGGTCTGCCTCAAATTACTGTACTGTTTGTGTCTCACCTCGTTCACAGCACATTCTGCTCGCTCTACGCTCTGGTGTTTCACCTGTTCACACTGTCGTGCGAGCTGAATGGCTCTCTCCAGGGTCTCCAATCTGCCTCAAGTTGGAGTTTGTGTGAGACCTCCTTATCCATGATCCCTATGACAGTTCTGTCCCAAATCTGTTTGTCCTTACTGTCCCCGAAGTCACAATGTTGTGCGAGCTCATACAGACTACGCACGAAGGCTTTCACTGTCTCCCCGGCCCTTTGGCTCCTCTTATGGAAACAGGCGCGCTCGTAGATGACGTTCCGTTTTGGGATGAAATGTTCATCGAATTTCCCCATCACCATTTCAAAGTCGAACTCCAGGTTTGGAACAGCCTCCGTAGCAGCGGGAAACACAATGGAGCTGTAAAGTGGCTCCGCATCCCGTCCCATTGCATACAGGAGCGAGTTAACTTGCACTTCGCCGCTCTCCTTGTCCAACTTCGATGCTACTTGGAATCGGGAAAACCTCTGCCTCCATATCAGCCACTCACCTGGCTGGGCAAAGTTGAATGGCTCCGGGGGCCCAAACTTAGCCATGACGACCTGTGTGGTGGCGTGAAGTCCTCAATTCTGACACCATGTCATGTTACAGAAAGAAGTCGCTCGTCTTTCTTAAGGTAACACTCAGTTTTATTCAATGAGCACGGCGAACTCACCACATGTACATGAACATCCTCTTAAACATAACTTCCCCGTTTTCTACGGTAACCCCAAGTGGACACACAACTAACTCTCACAACAAGTCCCGAGTTGGTTCAGTGTGATTTTCCGTTCAATGTCTCGTAACCAGTTCAGTCACTAGTTACCCCTGTGTTCGATTCCTTGGGCTGGGGCTCACCATCCAGTACTGGAGAGATGTCTGTTCTTAGTTGTTGCAGAGTAGCTTCGATTTTGAATCTAACCAAAAAACCTGACCTATGGAAAAGCCAGAATACCATAGTTTGATTACACTATACTAATTGTCTATAGCTAAAAGTTACTCTCAAGCACTTCAAAATTAATTTCTCAATTGTTCAAGTTGTACAACAATAAACTTCACACATTCAGCATTAACAATTACCCTTTTTAACAGTGCATAGTAAATACACTAAATTGAGGTAAAGCAGCTCACAAGTGCATTGTAAATACACACTCAGATTATTTCTTTCCAAGATTTACCAAATGCTAGAAAAGTCTGATGAAATTCCAGCAAATTCCAAGCAAAGTACACTTTTTGTATTCCCATTACAAGTTAAACATCCATTATAACTTTATTAGCACTATAGAACATTAACAAATAAATGTGTGCTAATAGGGGCAGCACGGTGGTGCAGTGGTTAGCACCGTTGCCTCACAGCGAGAAGGTTACGGGTTTGGGCCCCACCCGGGACCTTTCTGTGTGGAGTTTGCATGTTCTCCCCGTGCTTGCGTACTCTGGCTTCCTCCCACAGTCCAAAGACATGCAGCTTAGGTTGATTGGTCTCTCTAAAATTGCCCATGTGTGTTTGTTCGTCTATGTGTTAACCCGGCAATGGATTGGCGACCTGTCCAGGGTGTACCCTGCCTTCGCCCGGTTGCCGGCTGAGATTTTTTAAGTTTGGTGTGTCGCAATCACATGAGGCTCTTAAGTGTCTGACAGTGTCCAGAGCGCAAACAGGATGTTCGGTCTCAAGGGAGGGACAATTAACCTTATTGGTTAATGTGAGAGCATATCAAATCAGCTGGTTGGTTGCTTGTATTGTCACAAAACAGACTGTTGTAATTTCACTGGTGCTCTCCCCACTTTCCAGCACTACCCAATGATCTCCTAATGAACTTATTTTTAACTTATATTAGTTTTTAATCATACTGTAGAATTAGTAGTTATACAAGGTTTTATCTGCTTTTAGCACTGAGTTACAGATAGCTGAGTGGAGCTGAGTTCAGGGTGCAGAGTCATTTTTCAGTCTGTTTTTCTCATCAACAGGATCTCTAGGTCTGCTATGAGTTAGCTACAGTCAGCTAGTTGTCCATTCTGAATTACCATAATCAGTAAAGTGAGATCACAAAGATTTAAGTAACTTCTTAGCCAAACAAAACAAGAATGAATGCAGCTAAATACAGTGCCTCCCTACTAAAATGGTACCCCCATCTCAGCATTCAACATGACATGACATACGTTCATGTTTTCTATGGTGTATGACAGTTACAGATTTTGTTCGAGATAATCACCGTTTTTGTGATTTTTGAAGCCCATATATGATTTCCAGAAGTAAAACGCTGTTGTTAGGCTTTAAACAAACTACACCAGGGTCCTATGACTTCAGGGTCACCATCATGGCTTCCAACTTGTAATTTGATTTCTAGCGCTTTAGCTTTAGCCTTTCCTCTTAGCATGACCTGATCTAGCTTGTGATCATGGCTGTGTCACTAAGTCAGAATAATTTGCAAGTGCATGAGTTTAAACCTAACAAGGCTGTAAAGGCAGATTAGTAAGTAGCTGGGTCTGATTGGTATGATAAAATCCCAGACAGCCTCTTTAGTTTCATTTAGCCACCTGTTAGCAACCGCCATTTTGTAAGACGCGTAAAAGCATGAAAAATCACAAGTGGGATATTTACTGATGTATTTTGTGTCATAGAAAAAACCATAAAGGTGCATTAATCACAGACCTTATGTCAGGCACCTAACCAAAAGCCTTTCAAAAAACCCATAGATTTCAGGGCAAGGTACCCGGAAGTGCAAAAATTCTGACTTGGTTCCAGGTTTTAGGACTCACTACTACAGCACACTATCTCCTAAAGTCAAGTCAAGAATCTTTATTGTCATTATGCATAGCACAACAAAAAAATTTTCCGGCAGCTCTCCGCTTAAAACGCAGACATATTATTTACATAACACACAATTGTATAAGTCAATATAAAAATATGAACAAATAAATGGCATCACAGTCATGGGTAAACCGAGTGAAGAGAACTGGGCTGAGCACACAGCCCTGTGGTGTGCCTGTGTTCAGGACCAGTGTGGATGATGTGCAGCTTCCGATTCTCACCACCTGAGGCCTGTTAGTGAGAAAGTGCTTAATCCAATGACACATCATTGCAGGCATTCCCAGATTGTGCAGTTTCAGTGCCAGTTTGTCTGGGATTACAGTATTAAATGCCGAACTGAAGTCAACAAATAGCATCCTGACATAAGTGTTAGGATGCTCCAGGTGGGACAGGGCTGTGTGTAATGCTATTGAGACAGCATCCTCTGTTGATCAGTTCTCTGTAGGCGAACTGATGGCTGTCCAGACCAACAGAGATGACGTCCCTGATGTGCTTTAGGACAATCCTCTCAAATCACTTCATAATTACTGGTGTCTGAGCAACAGGGCAGTAATCATTGAGGCAGGTGACAGCTGATTTCTACAGCCTGACACCCTGTCTGGTCCTGCAGCTTTGTTGGTGTTGATCCTCCTCAGGGTGGAGCTCACCTGGTGTAGCTGCAGGACGAGGGGCTGGTGCTGTTCCTCAAGCTGAGGGAGTTGTACAATTCCTCTGCTGCCAGGTGTATCGAAGCGTGCAAAGAAACTATTCAGAGTGTCAGGGAGGGTGGGATCATGGCTGACCTGCTGGTTGTTGCCTCTGTAGTCTGTTATTGTTTTGATGCCTCTCCACATACTCTGTGTGTTGTTGTTCATAACGGAAGCAGTGCAGCCAAGTGAAACACTATGAAATAAAGAGAATAGACTGTTGGGAATAAATTAATACAATTTCATTGAACAAATATTAGAATTTAGGTTGTAAATGTAGGTCAGTGCTTCTGATAGTGTTTAGGCCAGCAGAGAAGGCCTTACTGGCCCTCATAGCCCACCACTGCAGTATACAATATATAGTGTATACAGTGATCCTTCCAGAATGGCACATTTGCCCAAAATTTAACATGACATGACAACAACTTTACATTCTTTATTGTTTGTCACCGAGTTTATTTTAGCTTATGAAAATATGTTCTGCTAAGTGAACCTGCACCACTCAATGTTTTCTATATTAACACCAAATCCAATAACTGTAATATGAAAGAGGTTGATTATAGGAATGAACACATAGAAAATTATCACCCAATTTTCTTCTCTACAGATGTGTGTGTGCGTGTGTGTGTGTGTGTGTGTGTGTGTGTGTGTGTGCGTGCGTGCGTGTGTGTGTGTGTGTGTGTGTGTGTGTG
>NW_018128138.1:833802-834947 GCF_001952655.1 Monopterus albus
CTTTCTCTAAATCCACAAAGACACAATGCAGCTCCTTCTGACCATCTCTATACTTCTCCATTAACATTCTCAGAGCAAAAATTGCATCAGTAGTGCTCTTTCTGGGCATGAAGCCACACTGCTGCTCACAGATATCCACTTCCTTTCTTAACCTAGAAGCCACTATTTTTTCCCATAGCTTCATTGTGTGGCTCATCAACTTTATACCTCTGTAGTTGCTACAACTCTGCACATCACCCTTGTTCTTAAAGATCTGCACTAGTACACTTCTCCGCCATTCCTCAGGCATCTTCTTACTCTCTAAAATTCTGTTGAACAAACTAGATACAAACTCCACTGCTGTCTCTCCTAGACACTTCCACACCTCTACAGGTATGTCATCTGGACCAACAGCCTTTCCACTCTTCATTCTCCTCAGAGCCTTCCTCACCTCATCCTTTCTAATCTTTGCTACTTCCTGCTCTACAATATTCACCTCTTCCCCCCTTCTTTCCCTCTCATTTTCCTCATTCATCAGTTCCTCAAAATACTCCTTCCATCTTCTCTGCACACTCTCCTCACTTGTTAGCACCTTTCCATCTCTGTCTTTAATCGCCCTTATCTGTTGCACATCCTTCCCATCTCTATCTCTCTGTCTCACTAATCTGTACAAGTCCTTCTCACCTTCCCTCGTGTCTAACCTGGCATACAACACATCATATGCTTTCTGTTTGGCCACTGCCACCTCCCTCTTCACTCTACGCTGCACTTTCTTGTACTCCTGTCTACTGTCTTCTGTCCTCTGTCCTTTCTATGTGTCACTTCTTTTTAGCTAGCCTTTTCCTCTGAATGCTGTCTTGTACTTCCTCGTTCCACCACCATGTTTCCTTATCTTCTTTCCTCCATCCAGATGACACACCTAGCACCTTCCTACCTGTCACCCTGATCACTTCTGCTATAGTTTCCCAGTCATCTGGAAGTTCTTCCTGACCACCCAAAGCCTGTCTCAACTTCTGTCTGAATTCCTCACAACATTCTTCCTTTTGCAACTTCCACCACTTGGTCTTCTTTTCTGTCTTTCCTCTCCTCTTCTTCCTGACCACCAGAGTCATCCTACAGACCACCATCCGATGCTGTCTGGCTACACTTTCTCCTACCACCACTTT
>NW_018128138.1:835474-871018 GCF_001952655.1 Monopterus albus
AAATCGCACTGATGATTCACATGTTTAAATTTGGCATGTTTTTACACCAGATGCCCTTCCTGATGCAACCCTCTCTATTTATCCGGGCTTGGGACCGGCACAGAAGTCACTGGCTTACAACCCCTGTGGCTGGATTTAATGATATGCAGCTCATAAATTTCATCCCAATTTCATCAAGCAGCTGTTTCCAGGAAGAAAAGCTCTAATAAAGCTGCCCATTAATAAACAGCAGATAAAGTTAGTGACTAGCTAGTAACCTTGGTGGAGCATTTAGTAGCTCCAGAGCAGGATATTTTGGGGACAAAAACATAGCAAAAATAATGAATGTTGTACTTAACATTAGTTAACAATAAAACATGGGAAAGGCTTAAGGTAATGCCCCTAAAACAATAACACTGACTTTACCCTGCTCTGCTCTGGGACTCTCCAGTGGTGGCCCAATCTCATTCTTGCTTCAGTGCTGGTGGTTCAGTTTGAGCACTCTACTACTATCTTTCTTATTATATTATTAGTGTATTTGCTTGTTTAACCCCCTCAATATGTTTTGTGCTGTAATTTGTAAAAAAGCTGGAAGGAACAGGAAAAAAATGCACTGTCCAACTGAAACAAGCAAGAAGAAGAATAAAAACATTAGTTAAGTAAAGACAAACAACTAATGCTGATATCTAGTGGTTAAATGAAAAATGCCACATTTTACTAGCACAATTGCATTTTAAAGGAAAACATTAATTCAGTGCACAGCTTCTTTTGTTGACCCCACATAACCACAAAAAATCAGTTAAAGCAAATATATAAAACGGCAAATGCTTATGAAGGTGATCATTAACAAATGAGCAAATGCATGATGGATTTCATTTCATTCAGAGGTTTATTCATTGCTTTGACCAAGTAACAATTATTTAAAAAAAAAAAAACTTTACATGAGAGAAACAATACAAGGACATATGCATTTGGTCATTGGATTGAAAATCCGGTCTCTATCAAAATAAACAAACAAAAGATATTCGAAATTTATATAACTTAACAATAAAAAAGTGACTATGGTCACCACCTTCTTTGTTTTTACAAAGTGTGTAATAATAATTTAAAGGCTGTAATACATACTGTTACCTTCTATTTGTCAACATGGTTGTGAAAGCAATGTTTGTGCTGAAGAAACACTTGTACAGTGCCAAAGTCTTGGCTGTAGACACACTTTCATTAGTACTCATAGTGCCATTGTTGAGGAATGAACAACAGAGGTTGCTTTGTTGTCTCTGAAGCCACCATCTCTTGTTGTGTCTTCTCAGAATGCAACTATCATGTGAGGTGTGTGGTCGCGAGTGGTCCAGAGGTTCAGGGGTGCAATTAGAAACACAAAGAGCAGCCCCGATTAATTTCATTATACTTCCATAGGCACGCTAATAGGAATTTTATGGGTTTTTCCTTCCTTTCCCTTATGTCTCATCACATTTACATGTATATAAAATCACATCCATCTATAAGTTCTCAGTGAAGGCTTTGTGTGTATTTTTAAGGTTCTTGGTTTAAATCTGATTGAAAGCCAAGAATTTTAAATGCAGCTCTTCAACAATTTGCACATTCAAGGTCAAAAAAGAATTTTGTGCAGCTTTAGTCCTGCCCAAAAGTCCTTGACTTTTCAGTCTGGGTTGTAAAAGAAAAAAACAAACTAACAAATAAAAACTGCACAATTCATAAAAGAGTGAAGATTGTGACACACATAAACAGTACCTTAAAGATATACATCAAGTGAAAAATCGGAAAAGAGTCAACTTTAGTTTCTCCTGCATTTCTCCCGGTTTGTGAGCTTCATCATCAGTTGCTACAAACATTTACACTATATGCACCATACATTAGTACTTTCTATAAAAGATTCTTTTCACTGGATGACAACAGAAGAGTTTAATGTGGTATGGTTAAGTGAAACCAAGTACAAAGTTTTGATCAAAAACAAAATGACCACATATATAAAAGCTGACAGTAACACATACTTTAAACACTTGCTAGGACACCAAAGAGATAATACTGAAATGTTTTCTTTTTAAGACAAACAAAAAAAGCAAGAGAAAGTCAGACTTTTAAGTCTATCCTCTGGCTTCTTGTAAACAACAATTTGAATGTAATGCTAAACAGCTGAGATGGCTGGCAGAGCTGGTGATGGCATCGCTTTTTTTTCATTCATGCCAGACTATTGTGTTCTGAGCACAAATGTGAAAAAGCAACACTGTCCATGTAAAACATTGATAACATGAAGCAAAAACATCCCTTTTAGGTCATGGCATCCTTCTGTTAGAACAAATACAGTACTGAACACTTACAGCATGCCTGTGGCTGTAGAACTGAGTCACTCCGCACATGTGTGTGCGTTGAACGTGACTTCATTTAAGTCCAGCTGAGCATTGTGCATGTTTCAGCAAATAAAAGCTATGATAAGAAAGGAGTCCTTCGCTGATTAACCAAACCCAAGGCCAAGATGTGGACAAGGTGGAGAATGTTGGCTGCTTATCAAACTGCTGTTAGAGTGATCTACATATCCTGCAGTTAGTGTTGGCCTGCCAGAAATGAGAAGCTGGCTGAGACACAACAGTTTTCAGTTTACAGTCCAAATGAAGACTCCAGTCTAAACACGAGTGATGCCTTCAGAGAATCAATGCTAGGCATTTTCTGAGAGCATGCATCTGTGTGTGCTATTCGAGTTCATCTGCGCATCGGCCAGTGATCTCATTCAGTCCATAAGGCACGGGATGTGACTCTAAAGTTATTAAAATATTCCTTCACAAATTCCAAAGAGGCACCTCAGTATCTGTACTTTGCATTGACCACAATTGAGGAGTTATTTGTCTAAACAATGAAGGCACTTTGGCAAAAAGATCTTTTAGGGACATATGATAGACTCTTGTCTGTCACACATTAACCCAGCAAAGAATTGATGGGCCTCTTTTGCACTTTTTTAAAACACCAACCAAAAAGATGATTCTTTTCAAGTTCCACACAACTTTGCATCAAACACCCTGATTCCTTATACAACAGTCCTTTTTTGTTTCGTTGAAGTTTATACGGACTCTGGTGAGTTTGCTTAAAAAAGGAATGATTGCTGGTTTGCAAAGAGAGACAGGAGGATGATGTTAATATTGCTAATATTTCTGCACTAGCGGCACTTTAACGGTCTTGATCTCTGATATATGGGAGGACTTCTGAATGATGCAGCTGGTGGTCCCTGACACAGTGTCCTTCCCCTGCGCCAAGTTAGTCAAAGCCATGGCAGCATTGATCTCCTTCCAGTATGTCTCATCTTTGCCCTTCACCTTTTCCTTCTCCTTCTGTGCAGCTCCAACACCGCTGCTACCACTGATGATCAGAGGAACATGCATGCAAAAGAGAGAGAGAGAGAGAGCAGGGGGATAGAGGTCAAGTTCAGCTTGTAATCAATGAAAAGATATGATATGATCTGGGCTGCAGGGTAGGGGAAAGTCCACTCACTTGTCACATTTACTTGATCCATAGTCTGTGGTATCTGAATGCACAAGAAGGAAAAAAATGAAGGTTAATTTGAGTTCTCTTTTGTCAGTGAGTGTTTATTGAAATCTAGCTCATAAGGTGTATGGTTCATGCTTTTGTGTAGGGGACCTATACTATGTATACGCCATGCTGTGTGCAAACATGTTCTGTTTTCTCTCTATTTTCGGATGCTGGACAAAAAAAAGAACCTTCCAAAAGAAACCATCCAGAAACAAGGCCACTAATATGCTCAAGTTAAAGAATGTTTCTTATGACTCATAAACTCCATTATTGAATATTTTGTTCAAAAACAAATGGGCCCCCAGCCAACAACATTGAGCTGTCTGAGGAAAATGACTGTGTTTAAAGATCTGAGTAGGAATGAAAGGCAGCAAGTGAGTCGGAGAGAAAAAGCCAGATACCTACCTTCTTTTTTCACTTCAAATGGGAACAATATCTATCTCATATGTAAAACATTAGCAGGGAACACCAAATTCATTAAACTATAAAACCAAACTTCTCTTCATTACACCCAAGTGTGTTTATTTCAGCATGCTGAGAGAGAAAAACCATGTGCATGTCGGAATGTATGTGTGCTTTCACTTGTTTGTACTGTGCCTGTTTTCTGTCTTAGGTCAAGCTTTAGGTACGTTTTGCCCAGCAGTGAATATGATGACACAGGCTTGGCGTTTCATGAGGCATTAAAGGAAAACTGAGAATTTGAATTTCCTAGCCGTGCACCCTCCAGACCCTTTCTTTAAGTTACCTAAACACACAGCTAAGGGCCTAAAGGCTCACAGCCTTTAGGAAGTTCATTCTTGGTCAGGTATAGATGACTTGCAGACTTAAGAATGCTCAAAAGAGGGTGAACTCTCAAAGTTTCATTCAGTTGTAAGGTGAAGAGTTCATCCATCACCACATTCCCAGACGTCCCACCACGAGAACAGTGCCCAGGGACGCCCGGTCTCCTGCATCCATAATGCAACATTTTCTAATAAAGCTAATGTTTAAACCTGAGCTGCCTTCCTCAGTCGGTGTTCCTGTATTAGAGCTGCACCAACACTGACAGCATTTAACTCATTTAATTCAAACTGAGACGCTTGTATGTATGTTTTATTTAGTTTTTTCTTTTACCCTACTGTTATGTGTTCTACATGTTATTTTTTGTCTTTTGCTAGTGTTATTCTCTGTGCAGCACTTTGGTCAGCTGATGTTGTTTTTAAATGTGCTTTTAAATGCACTTGACTTGAGCCTTCTCTCTAATAAAAAAAAAAACTACACCGTTCATTTTCACTAGGATTTTATTCCCACAGTTGTTAGAAGGTGCTAGAAAAGGTTCCACAAGAACATTGTATTTGGGCTTTAGCATCATCGCGGACATGCACAGAGATCGAGAGCCAGAACTCCTCCAGCATTGGAGAAAGCACACACAAGATTTCACCATTCTGTTTTATCACCTCTAATCTTGCCAACACCCTCCACAGAAATTCCGACGATCCGGATTCAGGGTCCAGGCTTTTGCCAGCTGCCATAAAGATCTAATTATTCACAATGCCTCGCTCTGTTCCGCCCTTGTTTTCCAAAAATATTCCAACGTAGCGTGACCCATGCTGACAGCACTGTGTTTACAAGGTCCCAAGCTAATGTGGGCCTGATTATGAAATTGCCTGTCATTTTCCCATTTGTTTTGTAACAGGTATTCCACAGAGAGACAGTCTTCCCTCTCCACAGTTGCCTTCTGTTGATAGTTCTTAGACAGAAGTGAGGAATGTTTGTGAATGTGTGAGAGCGAGATGAGGACATGATAACCCTGACGAACAAACCACAGGATGAGATTTTAGGTTTTAGTGTGCCAGAGCATTCCATCAACATCTTCACATTTTTGTCTGGCCGCAATGCCCTGCTGTCCTATCACCTTGTTCTTGGTCCATATCAGCAAGTCGCTTTTTCTTTATTGGTATTCCTCTGGTCTCTCATCCTCACTCATTCCCCTCTTTCTGCAGCGACTGTAACAACAGGTACTCCAGACCGACCAGGCCAAAACAACAAAACCATTTACAGTATATTACTGAACTCTTTTTCACCACCTATTTATTATTCTCTTTATAAGCCATTTCTCAGTTGTTTTTAGACTTAATTGTGAATATCAGGTAGATACATGAGGAGTGCGAAGACATTCTGTCCGCACTCTATCAGTTTATTCTTGATTGTTACCAGAGCTCCAAAGCAGCTTGGTCCTGATTAAAAATATGCACCATTCTCCATAATCACAGTAGTGTAATTACAGGCCTGTTTTATTGTTTTCATGTGTTGTTTTTGTTCCCTCGAGATATATTGACTCAGTGTTTACTGCTGCAGTGCCCGATATATAGACTGTTTGGTCACAGCAGAAAAAAAGGTCAATCACAGCAGCATCAAAGACAAACAGCATACAGAAGAAAATGTCTGTCTGCATGTTGTTAGTCTTTCCATCCGCAGCTTTAAGTCTTTCCAGCACATGTGAAGCAGCCACTGTCCAGATGCTGCTTTCAGGACAAACAAAACAGTTTTTCCAAGGCGTCTAGCATGTGCAGACGGTGTGGATGCAAAGCTGACCCAAGCCACCCTCACCTCAGAGACCTTCCCTGCCCTGAAGTACCCTGGACCCCATAATCTGGAACTACACCACTGCACACCAAAACTCTCTTTCCCAATCCCTGATCTTAAAACATTAAAAAAAAGTGCCAAAAAAAATCACAAAGGATATTTCATTATTTTCTCATTCTTCTGAGTTTTTTTTTGTTTGTTTGTTTTTTTACTTCACTGTTTTGCTACTGAAACCCCTGTCCCAAGAGTTTGCTGTTGCTTTTGGGCTATGCTGATGGGGGGGTGGGGTTCATGGAGCGACAAAGGGGAAAGAAATCTAAGATGTCTGATGGTTTCTGGCATTGTTCTGGAAGTCCAAAAACATCGCCACAGGGTAATGGACAGAGAATAAAAACAGAAAAAAAACATGACAAACTTTAATAAAACTTGGTGAAAATACGCAGGGGCTGACAAATTAGAGAGGGAATAAGGTTACACCTGTTAAGATGGCTGGGGAGGAGAGTGGTTGACTAGATCATCATTACCATCTGGTGCTGTTGTTAGCAACATATGACAATAAACAAGGCAGGCCACGTTACACAAACCAAGGGCTGGGCTGAATTAGGCAGACAAATAAACACACACTAACATGATTTATATGAGTTTTATGTTTCAGATTTGTCGGTGGTGGTTTGATCCAAAGTGAGCATCAAATAATTCATTAAATAACTGAGCCATGGAGTACCATCTAATTATTTAACAGCTAATAAAGCAACTGGGTTTAACTAATAAAAGAAGACTTTTAAGAAAGCGATATGAAAAAGCTGTATATCACTGTGTGGATGAAACGAGTTTACTTTGACAGGAATGCAGAGATAATTCTACCACTGAATGAAGACTGAGAATTGGACACACAAACACAAAATTCTAAACTCAGTTGTTTAAGTAAGGAAATGAACTAAGCTGGTTTTGTCTTAAGCACCAGATGAGAACCAGAGTGGCTCTGTAAGACTTGACAATCTGCTTGCCGCTGACCTGTGCAACCGCAGTACAGGTCAGGATGAGAACACATCATCATGTCATTATGCAGCCTCTCTGATGCCTCTGCCAGACCGACAAGGTCTGGGGATGAGTCAGGAGTTACTGTCAACACAGATGAGTCATAGCACTGCACTAAACATAAAGTGTATCACAGTTAAGCGACGTCAGTGTCACTATGTTTTCTGGATGTAAAGGCACATTTAAATTATTGAATGTGAAAATATGTGACTGCATGCATGAGATACTTTTACCCAAGTGTTTTTGCTTCCAGCCAAAGGAGAAATGATGACTGCTTCAGGTGATCTATGGCACTGTCACTTTGATTTGACACCAACCCAAGCCACAGTCTTGCTTTTGGGCTTCCAAATTGATGTTTAACATATTTCTCTAATGAGCTGTGCTTTTTGTAACATCAAGAAGGGTCTGTAAATGAGGTTAAAGATGCCTTGGCATTCCACTGGCCTACCTTCTGCCAACATAACGTTTATATTACTCCTCTCAGTCTTTTTCTCTGTCTCTACAGATGGTGAATAAGTCTAATGCTCCAAAGGACCAAACTGTCCATTCCAAACAGTCAGCCAAAGACATCATACGGCGCATAGTAAATTTAAAGTCCTCTCTCACAACACTCTCATCACTTAAATATGTATTGAATAATTAGCTCTTGCACGATTAATTTCAATATACAAACAGTGACACAGCTAGGCAGATACTGAGCTACTGTCCAAAATTTACTCTCTCGTCCATTGCAGTTCTTTTTCTGTGTTGTTTTTTTCCATGTCTGCCCAGCAGATGACACACTGGTGTGGCTGCGGTCGGGGCAGATAACCAAGATTCAGCAATGAGGATTGCCTCGTCTCCTCTCGCTAGATTAAGAAATAATGACAGTATTTCAGAGGTTTAAATGCTGCCAGGTTGTCATTGTGTTTATGAGTGCCAGTAAACAGAGTATAATCAGAGCCCCCGTAAATCAGCCAAAATGAGAAAAGCGTCTCGACGAAGATGTAAATATGCTGTCATGGATGATTGTGTGTCTTCTTTATTTGTGGGCGTGGGTGTGTGTGTGGACTACCACGATGTCACGACAAACAGAAAAAGGAACTAACTGCATCATCATGAGTAACGATCAGGGGTTGGGATTTGTTCAGACAGAAAGACCATCACCAAAACATGGAAAATAAGGCAATGACAATATATGAGGGTCCGACAACTCATACATCTAATGTCATGACAACAGGGACGCGTCGCTGATGATGAACGGGTGTGTCTGTTTTCACTGCTTTAATACAACATCTACAAAACAGACATCACTGGGGATGAAGAGCAGCAGCCAAGACACACATTAGGGGAAAAAAGCAGAAACCACAAGTAAACCTTATTTGAATTTTAAGTGTTTTCACATACCCAAAAATATCCTTTTTTGGATGCCAAATGATATGTTTGTGCTGCACTAACTGCCTCATTATGTTGCAGTTGTTCACAGTGGTAGGCTGAACTGTGCTCTCACACTCTTGGGGATTTCTGTATATGTGCGTGTCCTATGTCCCCACTAGGTTACACCTCTGCTTTCTCATTAAAGCCTCACTATTTGCTCGCCTCCATCCCATGGGAACACACTGGAAGCCCACTGTTCTAGACATGGGCCAGTTTTGAAAATGGAAACAATTTGTGTTTCTTACAGAGCAGGGGAGTGCGGCTCGGTTTCCCTGACTAGGCAGGCAGCTGTGCTTTCTGAATCTAATGAGCTGCTTGTGTGTGTCAAAAAGCTCTGGCATGCCGACAATTTAAAAACACTGGTTGTCTGTTAGCACTTCTCCACAGGATGACAGCTAGATGAACGGCTAGTCCTCTCTGTTTGCCTCGCCCCCAGCCTCTGTTTAGTGGTCGGAAGCCAATATTCCAGCCTCCAATGACAGAGGTTTACCATCAGGGATTTTTTTTCTTCTTAACTCTCTCTGTCTTTTTTATCCACCTTTCCATTCGCATGGAGCGGCACCATAGCTTAATGCCAGGATTATATCTCACCTCTGCCAACTCCTAGTTGTTCCCACCAATTGTCCAGACACACCCTGAGGGACACTGCACAGCCTTCACAAGAGCCTCCGCATTGTGGAGACAGAGTGCAGAAAATGAGTATGTTTCTCTATGATAGTCACATAGTTATATTATCTTGTGTGTCGTGAAGCCCACATGGACTTACATGAAGGTTGAAATATCACTGCAGTGTTTATAAAATAAATGTAATAAATTTATTTCCAGTCCCAAGCTTAATATGGTCTGAAAAACGTTCCCTTCCTAATACCCATATTTTTTATAATCAGAATAATGCAATCAGAAAAACTCATTAATTATTGACAATTTGCTAAAAAGTGTAGCCCTTACATCATCATACAATGAGCAACAAATCACACAACATATTTTTGTCCTCAGAAAGACTTGTGAGACCTGTTGGTTTCTTCTTGTGGTTTCTGCTTTACATAAGGCTTTATATTGTAGTTATTATACATGAAACAACTTCTTGATACTTATGCCATACCTCAATATCCTCTTTCCATATGGAACAGCTCTTATTTTGATATGTTCGGTAAACATACACTAACCAGGGTGGTAGCATCTGTGCACGTGCTCAGGAGTGTGTGCTCTTTAATAACAATATAAAAATACTATTACATGCTGTGATAAAAATCATATTCAAATGCCAGGTATCCACTCTGTCTCATAATGTGGGGGCTACAGTGGGTACACCAACACAGTAGTACTATACTGTCATAGCCCACGCTCATTTTAAATACAAGTCTAAGCTGACTTTAAAGGGTCGGTTGACTAAAATTTCATGAGAGCTTTTCATCATACCTCTTGTGATATAGACCCATGAAGACAGTTTACTTCTGTCACCCACAACAATGGAAGTGGCTGGTATTGCTTTGACTTGCCATTTCAGGGCATTTCACATAATGTTTCACATAATGTTTCATAAAAAGATGCAGTATTTACTAAAGCTACATTTTTGTGTTGCTTCTTCAAATACAAAAATAAACAACTGAAAGGCCTTGTCTGTAAAACAAAGCTACCATAAGCCATGGTTTTCTCCTGTGTTACTTTGTAAAATCTCAGATTTAAGACAGTTTGCTTTTGAATAAACCCAAATACTTTTAATTTAGCTTATTTAATTTTTATTTACTGTCTTTATTTAGCCAACATTTCTACAGAGCACCATAGCCTGACTTCTTTTTTATTGTACCTGAGAATTACTTCGTACTGTATAGGTGTATAGGTTCACTTAAAACCCTGCTATTGCTGTTAGTTCATATATCTTTTAGGTTATTCCTTTTGTTAGCCTATTAAAATGTTTTAAAAGCCATTTTTCAATGCTCTTAGGAACAGAAATAAATTCTCATCATATCCCTTTCAATGGTAGAAAAGGCAGATATTACACACAAAACCTCTCTACTAGAGGTACATGTTACATTCACTATGGTTTAATTGTTGTCCTGCTCCTAAAACAGCCCCTGAAAAAAGTGAGGCCTGAATGATTCACCTCACTCTGGCAGATTTTCCTCACCTTCCTGCCTTTGTGAGAAAAACTTTCAAGAGCACACTTACGCAGACACATTTCTTCCAACCTCTCTCTGAGATCCTTAGTCTCTGCCACCAGGCTGTCTTTCATCTCCCAACAGACCACTGCTTGAGAAACTGGTCTGCATGGAACAAACTCCTCCCTCTCCTATTCTAACCACTTAGACAATGATTCCTATCGCCCAACCTGAACACAGTGAGTTTGGCAAAAACTGACACCTCCTCTCTCTGCTTTTCTTTTCAACTACCAAACTGTGGAAAAAGAAAAGAAATGCAGAGTCCTCATCCATCACTGTCTGGGACTGACTCAGTCACAGAGCAGCCCCTTGTCAAGCATTATCTTTCCTGTTACTCTGTGGCCTACAGTAAATTACGCCAATTCTCAAAGGTCAGCAAATGTGACATCATAGTCTTAAATCAGACAAACAGCCACTATCCCTCAATAACCCTGCAGCATAAATAATAACACCTGGGTTTCTCTTTGGAGCAGAAAAAAAATCTAGTTAAGTGGTCTATATCTTGTTTATCAAAAATATAAAAACAGCCACAATATTAATCATATTTTATCATCTACCTTTCTACCTCAAGAAACATTCTTTTTCTCTCCACATTAAGATGGTCTTTCTTTCACTGATCTGATTGTCTTAACAGCCATTAATCTTTCCAGGACTCAGTAACTGTCTGGCACTTGCCGTGACCTCATTTGAAAGGTTATTAGGATCTTAGCAGCTCCTGGCAAACCCGAGTTCAGTTTTCACTGAACAGGTTTCTAAGAAATCTCCACTACAAGTCAAACATTTGGACACACTTTCTGAATGAATCAAGTGTGGCTACGGGAAAGGAAATAACACCAAACCAAACTTATCATATCAAAAAGATTGAAAACTGTGGTCATAAAGACAAATTAGAGATTATTTTTAGACAAATCAACAGCCTCCCCACTCTACTGTAGCCTCTGAATGTTTCTTTTCATAGAGACCAATGTACAGTATTCCTCATTTTCCACCATTTTAACAAAGATTCAAACAAAACTGAATCTTTTGAAAAAGATGAATTCACTTTAAAGCACAGATCAACGTAATCATCACTGAGCCGTGGGCGTCCATGACCCTGTCGCTGGTTCACTGTTTGTTCCTTAGACCACTGTTCGCAGGTACTAACCACTGCAGACTGGGAACACCTAACAGGACCTGTAGTGTGGGAGATGCTCTGGCCCACTTGTCATCACAGTTTGGCCCTTGTCAGAGTCACTCAGATCCTTATGCTTGCCCTTTTTTCTGCTTCCAACACATCAACTTCAAGTACTGAATGTTCACTTGCTGCCTAATATACCCCACCCACTGACAGGTGCCATTGCAACAGGATAGTCGATGTTATTCGCCTCACCTCTCAGTGGTCATAATGTTATGCCTGACTGATGTATACTGTTATTACAAGCATGTTACAATGCCATTTAACTAGAACCGCACTGCCTAATTATGGCCACAGAGCTGCCTACATAGCTGTAGACTCTTAGGGTTCTATTTTCCTGAAATAGGGTGAGGCGCTAAACTTGCATCTAAACTCCAGGCGCAAGGCCAACATGGACATGTTCAACATTGTTTTGCAATGTTGGTGACCACAGATGCAGCACACTTTTCTGTGCAGCCAGGTGTTACTGGATGCATTGCTGAGCAGGCAGAGGAATACATGGTGAGCAGGTGGAGCCAGGGCTGGCTTTAATTATGTCCAATCAAACCAGCTCCTCTCATCTGCTTTAAAGAGCAGGACGGAAACCTGACTGACTCAAGTCACTGATGTCAGGGCATGGAAACATATGAGAGGAAAGATTCTTTCTTGTGTCTTCTTTGGCCTGTTATGTACTCCATTCATAAAGTGTGAGCGAAACTATTTATGTAGAAGTACTGCACATAAACGTCTGGTTTATCAGAAAATTTTATTCTCTTTAATAGATTCACTTTTGAAAGAGGTACATAAAAATCAGACTTGTTGGTGGTCACTAAGTTGCTTTCAGCTCTCTGGACTTTTCCACATCAGTAGAACCACTGGCAAGCATTCAACATCATGCTACTATATTCAGCTGTAGCTAGAGTCCATAAAGGAGTGTACCTGAGAAAATGTGCCTCCGTCAACCTCGTGTAAAATGTCTGCCCAAGATTTCTCCATCCCTGTCCGCAGACATGTTGCAAGTCATTTGGTGTATCACAATCTCTATGATATCAAACGGGATGAAATCTGGTATGGAAGAAGAGAAATATTCAGCCAGATTCCTGCTATTTAATATACTATTAGAAGGCAATTTGGCATGAAACCCCTGGCATGTGTAATGGAATTCTCCTGCTCCTTGTGTTCAATGAAATTCCCCACAGGCTTTGGACTGTTGTTGTGTGCATGTGGGTGTTTGCACTGGATGTATGTGTGCCAGTGCTTGTATGAGGCCTGTGAATGGTACATGTGTGTGTGTTTGAGTCCCTTCAAGCAAACAGAAGTTTAGTTTTTTACTGGGGTAAATCTACACTCTCCATCTCCTGCCATGTCTGACTGCTCTCTAAAGTCACAGATAACACAGTGGGTTTAGGCTGCATGCACAGCAGCCAACTGGCCCATTAATGAACCTTTAGCCAGTAGTGTGATGGCTGCCAATCGCAATTGTTTTAAAGGCAGGAATTCAGAAAAACAAGTGCAATGAGACGCTGTTTGTGCTCTTTCTTTCAGGTTCAAATTCTTTTTCTCCCTACAGTTTGAAAAAACATTTGGTCACTGTCAAATAACTAGTAGAAACATCCATGGTGCTTAAATTTGATTTATTACTTTTCATCTGTATACCTGACATAAGTACAGATTTATGTGAAAACTGCTACTCAGGGAAGCATTTTTCTCTTTTTATAGAAACACAATAAAACAATTTGTAAAAGAAGAATGTATTCACTACAAAAATATCTGGAAAATGCAGCCCATAATAGAAAAACACTACAGAGGCAACGATACAAACCCGAGCTTAACATGATTTCTCTTTGCCTTCCTCTTTCATTCGTTCTGTCTGCAGTGGCAAGATCAGATGTGGGATTAAAATTTCATTTTCTTAACTTTTCTTTGTTTTGTTTCCTCAGCCGGTTGATCGGATTGAAGAACCTCTGCTGGTTTTCAAACCCATGAGTCAACACTGCCTGAGAGAATTTTCCACTTGATTCAAAAGCTTCCCTTACATGTCAAAGTGTTAACACTTATGTAAAGTTGCCAGACCCAGAGAAATCCAAGAAGGAGTCAGTGCCACGAAATTATATTAATCACAGAGATAAAATAGTCCCTCCCTATTCAAAACAGCAGGGCAGCCAGGTGAATTCAGCTATTTGGGATTTCTCTTATTAAAGTTTGCTAGAAAGGGAGTTACAAGTCTCAATTGACCTTTCCACTTCTATCTTAGCAGGTGCTTCACTATGAAAAAGCCTGATGTTTGTTCAGATCACTGGGTTTTAAGTATTTTGGTCAGGAGGACTGTAACCATCACAGTTGATGCATTTCATACAAACCCCAAACACACAACCTTCCTTCATTCTTCACTAATATGAAGCACATTTGTCCATAAGAGCTTTGTGTGAAACATGATAAAGCCTGCTCTTCCCCTCACAAAGCCCCCTGTCCTCTATTACTCCATCACCTACACCTTCAAATCCACTCCCCCTGGGCCCTGTCCATGCTCAACAGAAAGTGAAAACATTGCTATCAGTTATGAAATCTGTCTGAACAATGGCCCAGTGTTCTCATCTGAAGACAGACCTGACCTCGATTGTTCATACTTGAGACAAGCTGTGAGTTGACACATACTTTGTAGCCTTTGTAACATGTATCATTTTGTGATTTACCTTTAGAGGAGAGTCTAATTTTGTATTAATTTTGTATTTTGTATTAAACAAACAGACACAGTTCTGTATGACTCTCTTTTTTTTTAAAGCTAAGGAAAAATGAACATTAAAAAAAGAAATGCATGTTTTTACATATCACATACATATACAGTCTGCCAGCACACAAACACAACCCATTCTTCTCATCCCTGCTCTCTCAGCAGGACGTCATAGCATGATCAAAGGCATGCCAAACAGTAGTCTGAAAGTGAACATGTTCCACATGGCCTTGTTGTGTCTGGCCTGTTAAGGCCTGGTCAGAGGAGCTGGCTGGTTGAATTCCTTTTCTGCTCAGTGGCTAAGTGATAACAAGTGTGTGTATGTGACTGTATGTGAGTGTGTGAAATGGCAATACATGAGTTCCAGTGCTGTGTGTGTGCCTTTGTTTTACTTACATTATGGGGACCTAAACCTGTTAACACACACACTGTGGGGTACTTGGCCATCTTTGTGGACTGAATTCAGGAAATCACTGACTTTTAGGGTGGCAACAAGGTTAGGGTGAGGTTAAGGTGAGAGTCAGGGTTATGGTTAGGTGAGTAGTGGTTATGGTTAAGGTTAGGATAGGTCTACAGGAAATGAATGTAAGTCAATGTAAAGTCCTCACAAGGAATGAAAACACAGTGTGTGTGTTTTACATACACTATGGTTTTGCTTTAATCTAACAAAGCATTTTTAAGACTGAGGGCCCTCTTAACAGCATCTCAGTTTCAGAAGTCATAAAAAAAATTTAGCAGCACAAACCCCATATTTAATGAAAGTAGGGAGGTAGGATAAAGCTGTAATGGGCAGCAGATGTGTAATACAAAGAGAGGGAGGAAGACAGGCAGAGAGGCAGACAGTTGGAAACAATGTAGGAATTAAAACAAAATGTGCAGATGGAGGGGATAGAAAAAGAACAAAAGTAAAAGATGTTGTATGTGCGACAGAGACTCTTGAAGGGAAAGAATGCAAAAAATGTGGCTCCTTACCAGCCCGATAAACAAAGTTTGCCTCAGCTTCAGACGAGGATGGCGAGAGCAGCTCGTCGTCATATTCATTGGAGCTGAAGGAGCCAGAGTGGTTCCTCTTGCGAGCGTCCATAACAGCATTGGCCACCATGACGTGCCGCAGCGAATCATTCAGGTAGCGGTGCAACAGGCTGCTCTTGTACTTGGGCGGAGACACATAGTCGTCAGACAGTGAGGCGGCTTTGGCAGCTGAACGCAGCCCCACACCCATACCCATACCCATGGCCATGCTCACCATGGGGGAGCCCTCCTTCTTGATGACACTTGGGTACATGGGCTTGTTGAGCTCCTCTGGGCTGCCGTGTGTCCTCTGAGGATTGTCCCCGTCTACACCATCAAGAGGAAAAATTAGAAAAGTTCAGACTGTTAGATTCTTTTCCCTAAGAAACTGTGCAAATATAATATATCTTCTAAAGCAAATGGTGTCTTTCCTCATAATTTAGTTCATTCACACTTTCTCAAATTCTCTTTCATACTTTTTCCTCTTTTTATTCTTCTGTACCTTTTTTCTTCACCTGTTACTAAAACATGTTTAGACCATATACACTTTTATATACTGTATGTGAGTGATTGTTTGTGCACTTTATAAAATGTCCATAAATGTGTATACTAAATGAAAAATTAAAAACAACAAGATGTATTTTTACACATTTGATTTCAATCTCCTCCTACAGTTTTAGTGCTACTGAAACTATTTATTTGTGCAATTTTTTTTGTTGATTGTGTTATGACTTTTCTTATTGGTAGTTGCTATACTTAAATCATTAAAAAATGTTCCTATAAACATCCATTCAATTTACATGTCAGCACCTGTATACGGTGCAAATTTTATTCATGCTCATTTACTTGAGCAAATGTGTCTCTAGTTTAAATAACTTTCTAAATTACATTCTCATCTCCAGTCAATCAGGTTATCCTAAGCAATTCTCAAATCTAAATACCAAGGCAAGGAGATTTTACCTTGGCACTCCTGCCCTTCTGTTGGCATTGCCTCAAGAGCCCTGTGGGCCAGCCAAAACTTAGGACACATTACCGAACAATAATGGATGGTAGTCGGTTTCCTCTCCATCAAAAGCACATTGCCTCTCTATTCCCCTGGAGAAATAGATAATTCCCAGTGTGCTCTGCAGCTGAAGAGATTGAGTTAAAGCATGGCGTCCCTACCTGATGAAAGGAACGGGGGAAAGATAAAACAAGGCACTGAAATACCAGATGTCCTCTGGCAGGAGGGAAATCAGGGATACGTTCACCAGATACAATCCCTGCCAAGACTATCATTTTGTAATTTGGACAGGTTGGATATTTGATTCAGCCAAATTAAAATGAAACCTCCCACATATTAGAAACACATGGAGGTAGCGCATTTGCTGTCCCTCCCCTGCACTGTCTGAGGCAGATTTCAACAAGCTCTACAGCATCTACTCTGAAACCACAATCTGACCTGTCATTATAATCCTCTGGTAGTGTCCTTTTGCATCTAGGTATGTTCACTCCAGATACCCTACAAAAAGCATCATTTTCTCTTGGGCTTACCACTGTAGCAATAACAATCTTAACTATTTCAGGACATACTGTAAGAGGAATGTACACTGGGTCAGTGGGGTCAGGTCTGGCCCCATAAATAGTCTTTGGGACAAAAGCATCGGTTTAAAAACATAATGGAAGGCTTTTTAGTGCGTGGGTCAAAAGTGGGAGCAGGCTGTGGATAGCTTCATAACCATAATATGACAGGGAAAAGACTCATGGAAATATACAGAGCCTCCGGTGGTATGGTGGCCTGTGGCAGTTACAATGCAAACACCATGTACACATTCCTCTCTCAGCCACACTTTTGGCGTCTCCTACTCAGAAACCTAATTAGAGATTACTGACATAGGCAGCACTCTTCCTTTCTGTTCATTCTTTCACTGTGTCAGTATGTATGGTTTATTTATTTATATTTTTTTAATGTTTCCTGACCATGTTTTCTGTGGTGTCAGTGAGCAGAAAAAAGTAGTTGCTCCCTTGAGAATCATCATGTGTGCTTGCGTTTGCTGTAAATACACAGCTGATGGAGAACTACTCATTTTCAGTTGTAGGCTGGGAGGCAGAGGTTGCTCAGCGGGGTGTCCTAATGACAGCACTTTGGACCCCACTGCTCTTGCTGTCGCTTGGCTGGGTCACACATTTGCCATTTATATGTATCCTAAACATGGCTCTGCATAGGATCAGCCTGTTTTGAATTGGATACCGCAGGAACCTGCCCTTTGGCCTCATGTCAAAATTCTAGGTGTGAGTTTTAAAGGTACAAGAAGTATGATGTAAGAATATTTTCCCAGTTATTCTACAAAAAAAAAAACATCAAGTACCAAACATTGACCAATTTATAATAAAAGTCTGAGACATTATGATGTTGTATCTTTGAACTGATCATTCACTAATAGATGGAGCAGTTCTGCACACAGAAAGGTTTTCCACTGTACTTTAATATGCGTATACGTATATGAAAACCTGCCCACCAAACAAATTAAATAAATTTTGAACTCAACATACAGATTACAGATACTGTAGCTTTTGCAAAAAGCAACTATTGGTTCACAAATAAAAATCACATAACTAAAGTTGCTTTGTGAGGGACAAGTGTTAAATAAGTGTTAAATGATCTCATTCTTTCAGTCACTACCTGAAACTTGTGACCATAGGTGAGAGTTGCATCATAGACCTACTGGTATATTTAAATCTTTGCCTTCCAGCTCAGTTTTCTTTTCATCACAAGGGTCCAGTACAATGCCCACGTTACTGCTGACATTACAGCAAACTGCCTGTCAATCTCACACTTCATACTCTTACTCTCACTCAAGACCAAAACTCCAAAATACTCAAACTCCTTTATTTGGGGCAGCAATTAATTCTGAAACCAAATAGAATAATGCACCCTTTTACAACAAAGAACCATGGCCTCAGATTTGGAGTTCCTGACTCTCTTCCCAGCTGCTTCACACTTGGCTGTGAATCACCCCAGTGCATACTGGAAGTCATGGTCTGATGAAATCAACAGAACCACATAATCTGCAAAAGCAGAAAAACAATTCTGAGGTCCAGCAACCTGACGCACTCCTCGCCCCAGCTGCACCTTTAGATCCTGTCCATGACTTCTTGCCAAGGAAACACAGCTCTCACTACAGTTACATAAGTACTGAATGGTTTGTAACAACTACCCTGGTACCCCATACTCTCACAGTATCCCCCAACAACACCCCTCAAGGGACTCAGTTATAGGCCTTCTCCAAGTCTACAAAACAAATGTAGTCTGAATGGGCAAACTCCCATTACCCCTACAGCAGCCTTGCAAGGGTACCGAGTTGGTCCATTATTCCACAGCCAGGACAGAATCTGCATTGTTCCTTTTAAATCTGAGATTTGAAAATAGGCCCAAGATTTTGTTCCAGCACCAAGTCAATAATTGGCTCACACCTTTGAGTAGATCATAGATTTGACACCACCATCCCAGTATGCCGGTTCACAGGCACTTTCCCTGCCTGTATTCCATGTGACACTGAAGACATGTCAGCCAAGACACCCCAATGTCACTGTCAGTGATACCAATGTCAATCTTAACCTCCATCTCAGGACAAATCACCTTGCCACTGAGGAACTTCTCAGCTACCTCAGGTACTGTACCTCTGCCAGTGAGATGAGTGAGGTTTTACTTAAGTCTTTAGCCTCCTCCTCCTCCTCAAAGGACATGCTATTTGAGTCCTGGAGTTCCTCAAAAGTGTTCCTGTCTTTGCTTAAGATGGTTTACAGCTCTGCTCCTCTTTTCTCCAGAGTGACCAAAACCTACAGTCACAGATCTGATAATGTAGCCACAATCAATCAGTGATCTAAGGCCTAGGGTGTTCTGGTACCACATACACTTTGTTATGGCCAATCCATGAGTGCATAAACACAGACAACAATCATTGCCTTCCTCCAAGCGAGTTGCAACCTGATGGAGGTAACCCCTTCGTCCTCCAAGGGGAACACCACAGTAGTGCTTAGCCAGGGACATGTGAGTAGCTTCATCATGAACAACTCCAGAAAAGAAGAGTCCTGCCACTCTCCAGAAATTTAGCTCCAGGTTTAGTGCTTTGTGTGGAGTTGAGCCCAATGATACTTAGTTGCATCAGTTCTAGGTCCTTCCCCATTAGAGAGGTGATATTCCACATCCCTAGAACCAGTCTGGGATGCCAAGTATCAGCATTCCCACATCCCAGTTGACACTGGGTGAGATGCAGGGTACACCCTGGACAGGTCTGATCAGTACTATCTTAAAATCAAATCAAAAAGTAAGTGGTGACCAGTGAAGGGAGGCCAGAACAGCACTAATGTGCTCTTGTCTTTTTGAATTTATTATGTGTCTAGAAGCTGTATTTTCTACAATCTGTAACCACATAAAACATGTATGACCTTGATAAAGAGGAAGGACCAGGACTTTGAAATGCTTCTCACTTGAAAGATGCATATTAGACAACATGTGACTTGAAATCTTACAGGTCAAAACTGCATATAGGTTTCTGGCAGCTGGTTTGAGATTTGTAGATATGGAGCCAAGACTGTTCTGCAAAGAGGATTTGGACTTTGTATGGTGAAATGAAATTATTTCAGATTTTTTTTTCTTTTAGCTGGAGAAAGTTCTGGAACATTAAGCACTTGATTTGTGAAAGACATTAATGATGTACTCTGGATTGCATCTATCACTGGTTTTTAATCAAATAGATCTGAGTGTCATCTGTATAACAGTGATAATGAATATATTTATTGTGGATAATATGTCCTAGTGGAAGCATACAAATACAAAACAAGGGGTCAAGAATGGACTCTTGGGGCACACCACAAATCAGTGGGGCAACTGAAGAGGAGGAATCACTAATAAGTTCTGTTTGACAAGTCTGATGTAAACCACTGGGTCCCTGATGCCAACTCATTTTTCAAAAGAATCCAGCAAAACTGTGTGAATGGTAGTATCAAAAGCTGAACTAAGGTCAAGGAGAATTGCACAATCACTAGCATCAGCTGTTTAGAATAGACCTTTGGTTTCCTTAAAGAATAATGCTGGTTTTCAGGTTTTTAAAAAAAATTATTTTACACAAATCCCATACTGAGACAGAAACTAACAATGAATTTGTTATATTCACTTTGTCTGTGACTCTATACCCTGGTTTAGCATATTCACCTGTGCCACAGACCTTCATTGATGTTCAAAAACTATTATAAGCATACTAGGGAGCCACACCAATTCAATGGGTGATGTTTCTTCTTCATGAAATGCGTTGAGAACATTTTATTACAAGAAAGTTCCAAAGCCTTAGAATGTCATCACTTTTTACAGTCTCTGGTGTAAGTCTGTGCATGTGTGTGATTCACACCACTCTCTAGCACATGCATAATTGCACATTGACTGTTGACTACTGCACATGCTGCTCCCATGTAGCATACATTTCCTTATTATATTCTTATATATTTTTATTATATCTCTGCATTTGCTGCTTAAAGTGCCTTTGTTACTTATTCATCTGCTTTATATTTGTATTATGTGGCATTCATGTGGATGGCAAAGTAAGAATTTCATTTTACAGGGAAACACGTTTCCTAACTGTGCACATGACAAATAAACACTTTGACCTTTAGCCTCTTGTACTAAACATAACAGCACAAGAAGCTAGTGGAGTAGAGTAAACAGAGCAGAGATCATACACATGCATAGTAAAAAGTAGTAAGTAAACCTTCACAACATAGATTGGGTATATGTGCAATGCTGTGTGGAAAACCCGTGACTGCACTAAGAAAATGAGATAAAACTGAGGTAGGCACTGTGGGAGCAGGTGGTGAAAGAAGGTCCTTAAAGGCAATTGCTTTGTAATCAGACACACAAACTATCCTCATAAATTTAAATGTTTGTAGGATTAAAACCAGAGGAAAGAACAATGTTCAGGATGTGCTTCAACAGACTGAACAGGAGTAAAAGTGTTTATAGTGTCCATAAAATCTACAGTGATGACACACAAGGACAGTAAACATATACACTAATATCCACTAAAACTAAGGTATAAGTTAAAAAGTTAGTTAATTCCTAAATAAAACCAGACATTGGGGTATGTAAATTCATACACAGAGTAATGTGGTTTTACTGTTCAACACAATACTTTGATTCAAATGAATAGTGAAAGAGTACAGGGAGTACTTAAAAGTATTCCTATGAATTACAGCCAGGCCACCATGACCACACAGCCTTGGCTGGTGAAAATATGAACATCCAGGGGGACAAATTTTATTCAGTGTGACACATTTAGGTGTCTGTTCATGCTAGTAAGAGAGATAGAACTCAGAAGTCTATCCTGTGACAGGATGATGACATGATTGGAAACATCACTTATGTTTGCAGCCAGCATTTCAGTCCCTAATCTACTTTAGGACTTAGGAGTAGAGTGAAGGCAATCAGAAATGCAGAAGGCAATGCATGACCAGAAGAGGTCCAAACCAGTTAATACAACCAGGGGTCCAGAGCATACAAGTGGCTACAAATCTCCCACCATCACAATGGCAGACATTAAAAGGAAATGAACTGATTCTTTACAAACTCAGTTCCTTGACAAGCTAAAGCATTATTAATACCAGCATGAATCACAACATTATCACAGACAGATACTTTTCAATGAAAGCAAATAGTTGTCCAGCCAGGTGTGCTTCTAAGAAACACTTGAAAGCCTTTGGGCTTTAGTGAAACACCACAGGCTTTGCCATGAGTTAGATGGAGCATTGGTGATGAGTGGCTGGCTGGGGGCAGCAGCAGCAGCCATGTCATCTCCAGAGACAGCACTAGGAGGCTGGTTAGGATTATCATTTGCTACAGGGAAGAAACAATTTATGACAGAAAGTGGCCCAAGTGATGCTTGATTCATAGCCATGCATCTGCTTGTTTTCATTCTACATCTGACAATCTCTGTCAAGAGGGGACAGTCAAGAGGAGTGGAACAGTATCCCTCCTGGTTGTTGTTGATTGACTGTGGAGTAGTTCCTCCAGACAGCAGACTGCTGAGTTGTTTACCCAAAGGATGGTGGAATTTCCAGCAGCAGTGTCTTTGTGAGTGAGGAACCTTTTCAGCCATCTAGCTCTGATATTAGACCAATACCTTTCCAGTAAGAGCCTGACAGTCCTTCCAAGGAAGTAACTGGTTAGCAGACACTTCCTTGTAGACAGCAGAGGGTTGCAGGAAATTTCATTCCGCTCTGGATCAGGCAGCACAGCTGACATCAGCATACATACAAATGGTGGATAGTCCTGTCACTCAAGGCCAGTCCACATGAGAGGGACGGAAATGGGGGCAGAAGGAAAACTGACAACACTGCCAAATAAGTTTTGAGGTATGCTAAAACAGTCTTTCATCTTAAAAACAACAGATGGATACTGAAGCCTGTTGAAATCTCCTAAAACTATTTGATAATAAAAACCTTATAAACTCACAAACATGAAACAGGAGCAGAAATATCAGTGAGAAGCCAAACCAAACCACAGCCATTTTGGCACAGTTGAAGTCTGCGCCCACTTTTTTTTTCAAACATCACACCTCTAGTTTGTAATGCTCTCTGTCCATGCTTTTAAATCTCAAGCCTGAGCCAAAGCAGCACTGATTACATCTTTAGAGTTATAGTCTCAGACTTGACAAAGCTTTTCGGCAGCCACAAAACACATTATACAACTGTTTTTACAGTCCTGTAGAACAGTGTCGGCGTAACTGAACTTCATGTGTCAAATCATTAGAGCACCCCTTTAGTAATATTCTGTAGCTGAAAGCAGAACTCTTGAACATTTCAGCATTTTAAAACTTGCCAAGCCATGTGAAACACAGTCCATTCTGTTTATCTACTGTAGATGTTAGAATTAGTTTATAGATTATTATTAAGTAAAGGGATGCTATTCCTTGAATTCTACCACATGTTCCATGATTTTTGCTGTGTATCAGTTGACTCTCTGCCCCTACATCATCCAAAATTGCTGGGTCTTATTTCTGTCTAGGGGTGTATTTTCCACAAAAAATGCCTTTAGTCAAATAACCACCAACTTCATATTACACGGTAAACCTGGGGCTTTCAGAACTGTCTGGGACTGAAACAGTTGCAATTTTCATAGGTAAGCAGTGATCTTGGTGGTTTGTGAATTCATGACTGTACATTTATAACACAAACCTCTTTTAACTTTGGAAAGGAGCGTAAACAGTGAAAGACCTGTGGCTGTAGTGCTGTTGAGCTGTACCTTCTGAACAGCTGTCATCACTGCTGACGCTGAGCCTCTCTGCATTTCCCTGAACATATTTGTTGTATAGCTTGATCCTGAGTGCCCAGCTCAGGTCTGGCTGCCTCACCGTGTTCTTCAGTCGCCTCCTGGCATTAGCAAACCAGTTGGAGACCTGAATGAGAAAGAAAAAGCAATAAAAGGATGAGGGGATAACACACAGTACATAGAAACACACAGTTTTGATTGCAAATACCTCCACATCTATAGAAAAAAAACTTCTGCTCTCTGCCTGCCACCAGTCTCATTCAGAAAATCCCAGGAGAGACTGTGGCAAAAGACAAACTGAGTCTGGTTGCAAAACATTTCCCTGAAGGTGAACTTTAAGAAACATCACAGCAGCTCTGGACAGATACTCGGGCATGTGTCTTTTCCATTTCAACACCACGCAGAATCATTTAACAACCTCTAAATGCCGGACAGCCAGTGAACACAAGATTTCATTAATGGATGAACCTACTGAGATCTAAGTCTCCTTTGCTTATTCTGGACATACACGGGCTCCATCCAGTAATACATCTTTTTCAATGCTGTCTTCAAGATGAATAACAAAGACATGAGTTGGTGCTCTTTCTTTCACTGGGAAGCGCGACCATTAGATGTTATACTAGAATAACTTTTCATGCTCAATAGATTTCAAGTGGCTTATGAAGGGGCCAGACTGGGGTCTTATGCTAGAGTACTTATTTTTCTGATCCTCTCTCTCAGTATCATGTTTCTTGTTAACTGAGATGATCCCTTGTCCGTTTGTCTCAAGCCCAGCACTGTGGCACACCAGGGGAAGGGCAGCTTTTAATACAAGAGGCTTGGCCACAGGGAAGTGAAGTGAAGTGAGGTGAGGCAAAGCAATACAGGGATCTAATGAGGACTGGAGCAAAGATGGCTGTCAGTGGGGTGAGAGAAAACAGAAAGGCAGGAGGAAGGGGAAGGTGGATGGCACGTTTGCTCAGATGACACACAGAGACATTAAATAAGAGAGATGTAGCAGCCAAACCAGGTACTTCACCCATGGCCTATCTGCTCTGGATGTACTGTAGAGGAGACAGCATGCAGGCACGGAAAGGGATTTCAGTGGTGATGGAGAGATGGCACTGGCTTATTAGAGCAAATTCTAAAGAAACATTTACATGGAAAAAAGGGCTGTTTTGCAAAAGCAAAAAAAGATTAAATTGGAAAAAAGGGCTGTTTTGCAAAAGCAAAAAAAGATTATATTGCTTTAATCAGTTCGTGCCAGGCTGGTGGTGGTAGGGAAAATTGTACAGGAGGTGATGTGTCCGACATTTATCTGGACTAAACAGTGGAAGAACTGGGTAGCGTGTAGCCTTGAGGTGACATCTTGTTTTGTTTTGCTTGTTTTGTCAAAATAAGATGAAATAGTCCATGTTTTTGTTATTTATAAAGATTTTAAAAAAACTGAAAAACAACATGTTCTCACATTTGAGAAACTTGACATGTGGCTTGAATGATCAATTATGACATTTATTGACAATTCTTTTTCTGTTGATCAGCAATTCAATTAGTAGACTAATAGTCACCAGAACACAAAATATAAATAGAAAATTAAAGGACAATAAAAAATAACTTTTTTAAATAGATCCCTTCAAAGGCATCATTTATGTAGAAAAATGTGAGGACAATAATTTACCCGCCATGCCATCACCCTTGTTCAGTTTCAAGACACTGCTGCTGCTACTATATGGGTGTCAGCTTAACTGTATGCATGTGTGAAGTGTGTGTGTGTATGTGTTTGAAGCACAGCATCTCAGTGTCCAACACAAAGAATTCCTCTCTACTCTGTTCACCCTGACCAAAAACAAACATGTCCACCAGGCCCCCAAAATGAGAAACAGATTAAGCATCAAGGCTGACGTCCAAAAACAACAACAAAAAAAACCAAAACGCTGCAGACGTTGTGAGGCCATATCAGTGACCTTGTCAGGCAGATGATACTGTACATTATAAAATTGTACATACCAGACACACAACACTTTCACCAGCAGGCTCTTCCCATCTCACTGCTCAGTTTGTCAGTTGCTAAAGTTGTCCACTGTATTCTAATGTTATCAGTAGAGGGTGCAACAGAACCTAATACAAAAGCCTGTACTGTAACTGCAGTACAGCTACGCCTACTGAACACTGCGAGTGTCCAGCTCTTTTTGGGGTCTCCTGCTAAATACAAGTAGGAAGATTCAAAAAACAAACAAAATAACAAGCAAGAAAAAAATATATCTTGTTACACAAATTTTGGTTTGTTTTTCTAGATTTTTAAATCTTCCTATTGAATTTAAGCAACAAAAAATTATTCCAAAATTTCAAAGTAAATTCAAACAATATAAGAAACTGTCCAGCACAGCCATAGTCAGTGGACACTGCCTTTTGTGGTTGAAAATGTGGGAACCTATATGACTCCAAATTTTTTTTTATGAATACATTAGCTTTTTCACATAATTGTGAAGTTAAAAATGAATGAACATGAGTGCCAACTGAAGCCTTTGGAAGAAAGGAGAAATAACAACATAACATAACAGCAGGTACAATAAAACATTAAGTATATCACAAACCTGTATTATGACTACAATGTACAATACAATAATAGATCCACAACTGATTCCAGTATTGTGATTTAAGGGGTCTGAAGATAAATGACACAATAAAAAAGATTATATATTTCTGCAGAACAGTTATACATCTCCAAGCCTCTACACTTTCTTCAAATTAACTAGGACACGGAAACAAAATCACTTTTCAGTTGAGCATGAATTGCTAGGTAGAAAATATTTATTTGACGGGCCATAAATCAAAAAGTTCACACTTACACACCTACGTGACTCCAAATATTATTTATGACGACTACATAAGGTTCACGTTGCAGTGAAATAATCAAGAATGAGCATGCATTTTGAGGAACAGCTGAATTAACAATGCACCATTGCATGAGTGTTGTAAACACCTCAAGATGTATGAAAACATAATGCTCACAGCCTCTTAATTGCAAATGCAAGTTAAAAATCCAGTCTTCCAACCTGGTGAGACAGATGCTGGACTAACCTGGACCAGGGTCATTTGTGAGCCGAGGGCCAGCAGGATTTTCTCTGTCTTGGTGGGGTAGGGGTTGTCTCGATGTTTGTAGAGCCACTGCTTGAGGGGGCGTGCCATGTCCTGCAGGGCCTGGCGCTTGTGTCGCACTTTGCCACCGCTGGGACGACCCCTGTGGTGAAATAGGAAGAATCATGGTCAGCCAGATACCAGACTGTAATTAGATTACATTACAGAAACCTTTTATTACAGCATTCAGAGACCACAAACCCCATTTATAAGTGAATTATAGGACTTTGGGGTTTTATCATTTTAATATAAGCCTGGAACATTTGCTCGTTTGTAGTTATTCCAGTAATTACTTTTTCCCCGATTTCTATTTTTAACTAACAATCTGATGCAACAACAAATATGCAGGATAGAGTTGTTCTTTGACTTTAAGATAGACTGTTAGAGATGTGGGTTATACATTGTAATTTGTCATCAACACCAAGCTCAGCATAAAATGTGATATAGACAGAATTGTCAGTCTGTTTCTCCCTTTTTCAAATTAAAGTGAATGGGAGTAATGTTATTTACTGAAATGAACCAAACAATGCTGTGCAGCTACAAGTGCGGTGACTTTGTCAGCCATCAGATACAGTGTGAACATGCTATGCAGTATGCAATTTTCTCACCCAAAACACTGCAATTAAGATAAAAGACGCCGGATTGAATGAGAGAGAAAGTGTCTGAAACATACGGAGACAGAAGGAAAGACAGACAAACAACCACTTGCTTTTCATTTTTCACTGTGTGTGCCACAAACCACCAATATGTTGAAATGTAAACATTTTGCTCAGATGCACATTTTTCCCAGGTTAACATTTTACACCTAGGAGAAGTGGGTTAAAAATAATGTAGCTGGGTTACAGCCAAGCCATTGCACAAGGGACTGAAATTATCCTTCTGGCTTCCCTTTGCAGAAAAGAGACCTGTTACATGTGCAGCACAGAGGATGCCATAACAACATAGCATTAGAATAATACCACGGGGTCACTAAACACCACTTCAGCAGCTCACTAGTGAATACAGGTACAATAAGCGCCATAGTGGTACAGTATAGTCCAAAATAAAACAGCAGAAAATATTGAGAAATTCATTACAGAGTCCCTGTGACTCCCTAAAGGAGTATTTAAAAGCGTTTCACCAGCCTGACACAGTTGATTAGTTTAGTGAATGATTCAGTCTCACCTGCTACTCAAGATTTTATGAACCTGTAGATGTCAGTGTGGTGCTGTGCTCTGCTTCTGCCTTTATCTCACCAAACTGCTTGCACTGCTTGCACATGTAACATATTTCAGCCTAACCTCAAGTCTGCCTGAGGTTCATGTTCTACAAATATTTTCCTTGTAATCGCCATCGATATAAAGATCCAAAAGAACGTTTTACTCTGTGCTCTGAAATTTAGGTTTAAAGGCTGGAACTCACTCTCTTTCTCTCCCTATCTCTCTCACTCACTCACTCACACACACACACACACACACACACATACACACAAAGCCTTGTTTTAAAATAATTGTTCTTCATTTCTACTGATGCATTCACATCATATGACTCATTATTCACATCATACGACTCATTATATTCTTTCTTATTACCACAGGTTCCTCCTCTGGGCTTTATAGGGTCATTCTTGCTCCACCAATTAACATTCAAATAATACCTAAACAAATGCTGTCATGACGTAATCTTTTCTTACACCTGCTCCCTGTCACAGGGAAACATACAAAATATTTATGTTTTAAAAAACAGCAGAGGAGCCCTTTTGCGATTGACTAGACCACACAGAGAGTTGAAGGATGAATTTATTTATTGGAAACAGATGGAGATCTCCGTAATACACGGCACACAGCTGACCCACTTATTAACTTTTACATTAGGTGTGAGCATCGTTACCTAAATGAAGACCAGATTGGAATCGGGTAAATATTACTGCAATTCCCAGATCATGCTGCATTAAAGTCACATGAAAAAAATTAAATGATCAAATTACTGTTTCAGTCTTCAGATGTACAGCACAAGTAGTTACAGTTTTCCACCCATGAACGGCATTGACTAGTTTAGCTGTGCATAAAAATGCCTAATTTAGCATAGCTACATAAACTGTTTATCTAATTGAAATTTAACGAATAGTTATATCTTATAACCCTAGGAGGCTTGTACATATATAGACCACCAATATATCTTTACAGGAATGGACTGAGCTCGGTATTTCTACACAGAGCTCTAACAGTAAAACCAGCCCTGCAACAGTTGATGGAGCAGGATAAAACAGTAATATCGACCCTTTTCCCAGTCTGGTCTTCCTTTAGGTAGTGATGTTCACATCTGTTAATAAGTGGGTCAGCCCTGCTGGGGAAGAGCCTGTGTAATAGAAGTACTCCTCCTTCCAGGCTCCAATTAGTCCATACAAAGCGCACATGCTGACCAGCAGCGTTAAACACAACAGAATCCACATACCCACTCCGCCTGTGTCTGATGGCCTGGTTGTCTCTGATGGTCTGGCTGCTGGAGAGGAGGTCTGGATGTTGCCCATCAATGACTTCTAGGTAATTTCTGCTGCTCATTTCCACCTCAGTCGCTTTCTCCTCAAAGAGGACGTGGCTGCCCAGTTTGTTAAATACAATGGCGCTCATCTTTGGCCAGAGTCCTCTGATGTGCAAAATGTAAAAAAGTACAAGTCTCCTCGGAGTTGTCACAGTGTCCACGTCTCTCACCTGTAGAGTAAGCGTGGATATTTTACAAAAGGTGAATTTGCACACAGGCTACAACTGTGATGTGAATATGACCTTTGCTCGGTGAGTATAATGAAAAAAACTTTAATATCAGCAAACCCTCGGCTCCATATAAATCCGTCTTTGTCCTAGAAAACGCGCACCTTTGCATTCATTAGGCCTACAATTTGATTTGTGTGTGATTAGATTACGCTCCACTATGTATCCGCTCAGACTAATACACTGCATGAAATGTAATGTTGCACTGGAGCGGCCCGTGCCTAAGTGTCCTGTTGTGACACGTCGCTCTTTGTCAACACTTGCATCTGTGATTCCTCTTCATAAAGTATCAGTATAAAATCAGGAAGCCTTAAAAGAAGAGTTGTCTTTTAAGTGTACATTCATGGTGCATATATTTTTTTTGAAAAATAGCAAAAAATAAAATCCTGACGAATCAGCGCAGAAAGCAGGTTAATTTGATTTCTGCCATGCGCAATAATGCCGCGTTGCAACAAAACCCTATTCAAAAGTTAGACAATTTTTTATAATCCTCAAACCTCGTTTTCTTTGAACAGGTGGCAAACTTCTACTCAGTTGTATTTAATGCAGTTTCAGTGAACGTTTTAAAAACATCTGGAAAGATCAATTAATTTTATCACCGCAGATGGTTTGGACTATACAGGCATCATTTGGATCGAATTGCGCTCGCATGTCGCTAAGTCCTGTATTGTTTTGTTGTTGTTTTTTTGGGGGGCGCTCCATCTTTAATAAAAAACAAACAATCCTAAAGTCTCAGATATGTGTTGTTTTGTTTTCACTTCACACTAATTTTGAAGTTACACACACAGGTAGAATTTAGAATGCGTAGCGTAAGAACGCACCGTGATTTGGTGCCACCCGCAACAGCATGGTGCCAAATATTCTTTATAAGCCCACTTTACTGCATAACAATGATGTGCCTTGAATTAAACAAAACTTCATAGTGGCAATATATTTAGAGCCCATGTCTGTATACAGGCTGTCGCATTTAAGTGTCTACATAAATGAAAGTCATACAAACAAACTAATGTCAGCATAAACAGTAAACTCGGTCTTGTTCATTCAAAGTTGTATAAACAGACTTTAAATTGGTTTCTCCATTACACCACTACATCCCTGCTCTTAAATCTTACTGATCTGGACAGACCCTGTATAAAGCTGAAGTAAGGTCCACTCCTAGAACAATAATCAGTGTGGTGTTAGTGTATCTCGTCAGTTACCTGACCCGGGAGCTTCCAGCGTCTTTCGGTTGTGTAGAACAATAATCCTGTTTCCAGTCGCCCTTTCCCTGCTCACATGTTCCCGTCCTGAGATCCTGAGCTCAAACCACACAGACCGCCGTCTCCGCCTGCGCTTTATCCAGCGGTCTGCGCTCCACCGCCCGGGACTCTGAATATCTCACCCCGCTCATGTTTCCTTGTACACAGACTGAGTCTGCGAACATACTGTTCATGGTTTACGCCGGTTCTGGGGCCGAGGCCAGCACAGGGAGGAAGGTGGGAGGGAGGCATCATTCTGCAACGAGTAGGCTGTCTAAATCGCTGAAACCCAGGTGGAGTTATAAAACGTTGCTCTTCTTTAAACAAATGTAGACAACTTAAATGGGAAAACGTCCTTTTCCTCAGAAATTCTCTTGAAGTAAGTTAAAGAGTTTTAATAATTTATCATAGCTGTTCTTGATTGTTTCCACTCTGGGTCAGCTAACACCTAGTTGATTAAAGCAGCCGTCCCTGGTAGGCTAGTGGTTAAGGGTTCGAATCAGGGCTGCGTCAGGAAGGGCATCCTGTGTAAAACGGTGTCAATATGCGAGTCGTCAGTGTGACGATTCGATGTGGCGACCCCTGAACGGGAAAAACCGAAAGTGATTTTCTAGTTGGTAAGTGATTTATTAATGGTTAAACTAATGCTTTATAGACCAATTACAAGCCAGTAAGTAGTAGTTTGAGCTTTTAGGAATGTATTTGTTGCTTTTCTGGTGAAGGGTTACATGAGTAAGCAATTCCACTTTTTTATTTGAACAGTTATTAGTGTCAGGAGAAGTTTTGATTGATTGATTGATTGATTGATTGATTGATTCTTTCAAACATGCAGAACAGAACAATGAACAAATGACAATAACACACATGATTACACATATCCAACCAATGCTAATTCAAAATCAGTTTGCTTACCCCTATTACATGTTTGAATGGAGTAGGAAGAAGTCAAACTTATCCAGTCCTACCCCATGACATCATAAGTTAGCTTAGTTGAGAACAAAGACCCTCTCCAAATTACTGACAATTGTCATGTCAGATTTTATTTATTTAATCAGTATAAAAACTGATGTATAAAACATTTATCTGCCATTTTATGGAGGGTTATTTTTTGCGCTAGTTTTAATACAAGGTAACTGTAGTCAAATGAATTTTCACAGCATAGCAATCCAAATGTCTTTTTCCCAGTGGGTTGTACATAACTTCAGACCTTTGGTAAGTTGTTTATTTTTCCGTAATGAAGCCATTACAACTTAAAACCCCTTTATAAAGAATTAGAGCCCATCATGACAGGATTAAACAGTTGGGCCCCAGGGCAACATTTTGCTATTAGGCCCCTTCTGTGACCCTGTCTGACTACCATCTTTGAAATGTGTATGTCTTTTGCCTCAAAGTTTGCATAATGTCCAGGGTATCTTACTTCTGTGGTGGAATAATACTGAAATCAATTTGTAGTAATGCAGGATCTGCTTTGGTTGATTTACTGCTCTAGTGATGCAAATGCCCCATTAAATATTTGCAGTTAATTAAATACAAACCCCTACTAGGAAATAAAACAAACAGTATCCCATTCATTCACTGCAAAATCAAACCTTGGTCCTGTAAATCAAGTCAAGTCACAAATCTTTATCGTCATTATGCATAGCACAACGAAATTTTTTCTGGCAGCTCTCTGCTTCAAAAACAGACATTATTTATATAACACACAGTTGTATAAGTCAATATAAAAATATGAACAAACTAGAGAAATGCATTTCCTGTTGAAAATGCGTGTGGATGCTATGTGTTGAACAATCGCCCTGAAAATGCTGAACATTTTGACACCTGAAAGGCATATCTACCTGAAAGTATGCTGAAGTACAATTTTCTTGTTAATTTGAACGAGGCAAGATTTTCAAAATAAAGCTAAATATTTCAGAAGTGTATAAAAATTCTGAAGAGAAGCATGAATGTCCTGGGAGACTTGAATGTTTTGATACCTGAAATACATGAAAGTATGCTTAAGAAGAATTTCCCCATTCATTTGAAAGGGGCAAACTTTTCAGAATAAAGCTAAATATTTTAAAAGTGTGATGTTTTGAAAAATTGTTAATAAAAGCATGAATGTCCTTGAACAGCTGAACATTTTGATACCCAAAATAGCTGAACGTATGCTGAAGTAGAATTTTCCCATTCATTTGAATCAGGGAAAACATTCAAAATAAAACTAAATATTTCAGAGGTATGAAGTTTCGAAAAATTGTGAATAAAAGCATGAATGTCCTTGAGAAGCTGATAATTTTGATACCTGAAATAGGTGAATGTATGCTGAATTTGAATATTCCCATTCATTTGAATGGGGCAAAAATTTCAAAATAAAGATAAATATTTCAAAGGTATGAGATTTAGAAAAATTCTGAAGACAAGCATAAATGTACTTGGAGAACTGAACATTAAATATTTCAAAAGTATGAAGTTTAGAAAACTTCTGAAGAGAAGCATGAATGTCCTTGAGGAGCTGAACATTTTGTTAGCTGAAAGTATGCTGAAGTAGAATTTCCCCATTCATTTGAATGGTGCAAGATTTTCAAAATAAAGCTAAATATTTCTAAAGTATAAAGTTTAGAAAAATTTTGAAGAGAAGCATGAATGTCCTATAAGAGCTGAACATTTTGATACTTGAAATTTAGCTGACAGTATGCTGAGTGTAGAATTTCCCCATGTGTTTGAATGGGGCACGATTTTCAGAATAAAGCTAAATATTATAAAAGTATGAAATTTAGAAAAATTGTGAAAAGAAGCATCAATGTCCTTGAAGAGCTGAACATTTTGATACCTGAAATAGCTGAAATTATGCTGAAAAAGAATTTTCCCATTCATTTGAATGGGGCAAGATTTTCAAAATAAAGCTAAATATTTCAAGAGTATGAAGTTTAGAAAACATCTGAATAGAAGTGAATGTCCTAAAAGAGCTGAACATTTTGGTACCTGAAATAGCTGAAAGTATCCTGCGTGTAGAATTTCCCCATTCATTTGAATGGGGCAAAACTTTCAAAATGGAGTTATATACTTCAAAGGTATAAGGTATACAAAAATCCTTAAGACAAGCATGAATGTCCTTGAAGAGCTGAACATTTTGATAGCTAAAAGTATGCTGAAGTAGAATTTTCCCATTCATTTGAATGGGGCAAGATTTTCAAAACAATGCTAAATATTTCAAAGGACTGAAGTTTAGAAAAAATCCTGAAGAGAAGCATGGATGTCCTTGAGGAGCTGAACATTTTGATACTTGAAATAGCTGAAAGTATACTGAAGTAGAATTTCCTCCATTCATTTCAATGGGGCATGATTTTCAAAATAAAGCTAAATATTTCAAAGGTATGAAGTTTAGAAAATCCTGAAGAGAAGCATGAATGTCCTAAAAGAGCTGAACATTTTGGTACCTGAAATAGCTGAAAGTATCCTGCGTGTAGAATTTCCCCATTCATTTGAATGGGGCAAAACTTTCAAAATGGAGTTATATACTTCAAAGGTATAAGGTATACAAAAATCCTTAAGACAAGCATGAATGTCCTTGAAGAGCTGAACATTTTGATAGCTAAAAGTATGCTGAAGTAGAATTTTCCCATTCATTTGAATGGGGCAAGATTTTCAAAACAATGCTAAATATTTCAAAGGACTGAAGTTTAGAAAAAATCCTGAAGAGAAGCATGGATGTCCTTGAGGAGCTGAACATTTTGATACTTGAAATAGCTGAAAGTATACTGAAGTAGAATTTCCTCCATTCATTTCAATGGGGCATGATTTTCAAAATAAAGCTAAATATTTCAAAGGTATGAAGTTTAGAAAATCCTGAAGAGAAGCATGAATGTCCTAAAAGAGCTGAACATTTTGGTACCTGAAATAGCTGAAAGTATCCTGCGTGTAGAATTTCCCCATTCATTTGAATGGGGCATGATTTTCAAAATAACGTTAAATATTTCAAAAGGTATGAAGTTTAGAAAAATTCTGCATAGAAGCATGAATGTCCTTGAGGAGCTGAACATTTTGATAACTGAAATAGCTGAAAGTATGCTGAAGTAGAATTTTCCCATTCATTTGAATGGTGCAAAGCTTTCAAAATAAAGCTAAATATTTCAAAGGTATGAAGTCTAGAAAAATCTTGAAGAGACGCATGAATGTCCTTGAAGAGCTGAACATTTTGCTACCTGAAATTATGCTGAAGCAGAATTTCTCATTTATTTGAATGGGGCAAAACTTTCAAAATAAAGCTAAATATTTCAAAGGTATAAGGTTTACAACAATCCCGAAGAGAGGCATGAATGTCCTTGAAGAGCTGAACATTTTGATAGCTAAAAGTATGCTGAAGTAGAATTTTCCCATTCATTTGAATGGGGCAAGATTTTCAAAACAATGCTAAATATTTCAAAGGACTGAAGTTTAGAAAAAATCCTGAAGAGAAGCATGGATGTCCTTGAGGAGCTGAACATTTTGATACTTGAAATAGCTGAAAGTATACTGAAGTAGAATTTCCTCCATTCATTTCAATGGGGCATGATTTTCAAAATAAAGCTA
>NW_018128138.1:872662-875803 GCF_001952655.1 Monopterus albus
CTCTGTCATCTTTGCTCAGCCCTGGTGGAATGTATTCTTTGACTCTGTTCCTTTTTCTTTTGTAATCCCTACCATTAAAGCATCATTTTTACTAGCACCTGGGTCAGCCATCTTGAGTCCTGCCTCAGTTCTCCCTCACCCACCTAGTGAGGGGACCTAAACCCTAACAATTTTGATAACTGAAAGTATGCTGAAGTAGAATTTTACCATTCATTTGAATGGTGCAAAACTTTCAAAATATAGCTAAATATTTCAAAGGTATGAAGTTTAGAAAAATCCTGAAGAGAAGCATAAATGTCCTTGAGGAGCTGAATATTTTGATACTTGAAATTATGCTAAGTGTAGAATTTCCTGTTCGTTTGAATGAGGCAAAACTTTCAAAATAAAGCTAAATATTTCAGAGGTATGAAGTTTAGAAAAATCCCGAAGAGAAGCATGAATGTCCTTGAGGAGATGTACATTTTGATAACTGAAAGTATGCTGAAGTAGAATTTTCCCATTCATTTGGATGGGGCAAGAGTTTCAGAATAAGGCTAAATATTTCAAAGGTATAAAGTTTAGAAAAAATCCTGAAGAGAAGCATGAATGTCCTTGAAGAGCTGAACATTTTGATACCTGAAATAGCTTAAATTATGCTGAAGTAGAATTTCCCCATTCATTTGAATGGGGCAACATTTTCAGAATAAATGCTGAATCATTTAAGGAGTATGAAAGTTGTAAAAAAGCTGAATACACGCCGTGATGTCCTGAAAAACATGAACATTTTGATGCCTGAATGGCTTTTCTAGCTGAAAGTATACTGAACTTATTAAGATGTGAACATTATTGGATTGGTCCCCACAAAGTATATAAAACAAGTAGGGTTGTGTGTGTTTGTGTGTGTGGGTGGGTGGGTGTGTAGGTGTGTAGGTGTTTGTGTGTCTGTCTATGTGTGTATGAGAAAGAAAGAGTAGTCCTACACCCTGAGAAATACTAGTGCGACTATTGAAATGAGACATAATATGGAAATGATAATTATGCAAAAACCATAAAAAATATCAAAAAGCTGTTTACAGTATGAATAGCTGAAGAGTTGCTGAATAGTTATTAGTTGAAATGGTGGTTTTAGCTGAAGGTATGCTGAAGATAATAAGATTTGAAAATTTTGAATTCATTTGAAAGGGGCAAAATCTCTGGCCAGGTGTGTTGGACACACGGGGAATTTGACTCAGGTACATCGGCTCTCAATGTGCAAACAGTAAACCAGCATAAGGCTATGTAATATAAAAAATAGCAGTATTAACATCAACAACCAGTGCAAACAATGCAGAAAAAGCAGTATAAACAGACAGTAAACAATGCAGACAACAATGGAATGTTCAGTGAAATGAGATAATTACGGATAAAAATAGAGTACCTAAAACAGAGTACTAGAGACCTGTACGAGTCTGTATAATCTGTACAATGTATATTTACAGGTATTGCACTGAGGATTATTGTCCAGTCATACTGTCGTGGGTTAAGTATTCATCAGAGTGATGGCCTGAGGGAAGAAACTGTCCCTGTGCCTGGTTGTCTTAGTGCACAGTGACCTGTAACGCCGTCCAGAGGGTAGGAGCTCAAACAGATTGTATTCAAGGTGTGAGGGGTCAGTAGTGATCCTCTCTGCCCTCCTTTTGACCTATGAGGTGTACAGGTCCTCCATGGAGGGCAGGCTCACACCGATGGTCTTTTCTGCAGTCCTCACTGTCCACTGAAGTCTGTACTTCTCCTGTTTCATTGCTGAGCCAAACCAGACAGTGATGGAGGTGCAGAGAACAGACTGGATGATTCCTCTGTAGAACTGTATCAGTAGCTCCTGGGGCAGGTCGAACTTCCTGAGCTGGCGCAGGAAATACATCCTCTGCTGTGCCTTTTTGATGATGGTCCTGATGTTGGACATCCACTTCAGGTCCTGGGAGATAGTGGAGCCCAGGAACTTGTAGGACTTTACTACTGATACATTGCTGCCAAGTATGGTAAGTGGGGGTAAGGTGGGAGGGCTCTTCCTGAAGTCCACTGTCATCTTTGCTGTTTTGAGCATGTTCAGCTCCAGGTTGTTGCAGCTACACCACAGGACCAGCTGCTCAACCTCGTGCTTATTGTCTGGATGCTGGATGTGGTTTTCCCCAGCCTCACTTGCTGCTTCCTGTCTGTCAGAAAGCTAGTAATCCACTGACAGGTGGGGGCAGGCACACCGAGCTGGGTCAGTTTGGAGTGGAAATGTCCGGGGCAGATGGTGTTGAACGCTGAGCTGAAGTCCACAAAGAGGGCCCGTGCATAGGTCCTTGGGGAGTCAAGGTGTTGCAGGATGTAATGCAGTGCCATGTTCACTGCATTGTCCACTGACCTGTTTGCCCGGTAGGCAAACTGCAGGGGGTCCAGCAGGGGGTCTACGATGTCCTTCAGGTGGGCCGACACCAGTCTTTCAAGGTACTTCATAACTACAGATGTCAGGGCGACAGGTCTGTAGTCATTCAGTCCACTGATGGAGGGTTTCTGTTATGGTTTAGTCCCCATCACCAGGACGGTGAGGGAGAACTGAGGTTGGACTCAGAGTGCTGTAATGGGGTATGCAAGTTAGGTATGTTAATGCTAGTTAATGCTCCGGCAACGACAGAGCATCTGCCAGAGGTATAAATAAGGAAGAAGGTAATCAATGGGATGCACCCCAGCTGTGCACACTGACATACAAATCGCTAATTACTGAAAGCAACACAGCTGAGGTGCAGATCCCGCAGGATTGAGAGAGCAGAGGAGAGAAAGGTCAGGTGGAACATTTGATAGCAGTGTGTGTGAATCCCCCCCCCAAAGGTGGGATCCCAGACAGCCAAAACAAAACAAAAAAAAAACCCACAAGAAAAGGAGCAGGGTGGAAGGAGGGGGGCCCGGAAGGCGGGCAACAGTCCCACACAAAAACAACAAGGCCCCAAACACAGAGTATACAGTCCCAAAAGGGCAAAGTCTCAAAATCATGTACAATGTCCAAAAAAGAAAACCTAGGCCACCAAAGGGGACCCATAAGTACCAGGCAGGGGTGACGAAGGACAGTTCTGGACGACACAGTCGTCAGGTTAGGGAGCGATGAAGGACAGTTCTCGGTGCCAGGCTAGGGAGCGTAGT
>NW_018128138.1:876473-891805 GCF_001952655.1 Monopterus albus
CGGGTGGGGAGGAGTGGGCTGGAGAGCCCGGGGGGGCCGCAGCCGGTGAGGAGCAGGCGGGGAGCACGTGGAGGCCACAGGTGGCGAGGAGCTGGTCGGGGAGCACGTGGAGGTCACAGCCGGCGGGCCAGATGGGACAGACAAGTCGACTGCAGTTTGGAACCAGGTTGGGACTCGAGCTGCAGTGATGCCTTGGACCACTGGGGCTGAAGCTGCAGCGATGGCTTGGACCGCTGGGGCCAAAGCTGCAGAGATGGCTTGGACTGCTGGGGATGGAGCTGGAGCTGCAGTGAGGGCTTAGACCGCTGGGGCGATGGTTTGGACTGGAGCGATGGCTTGGACTGCTGGGGGCCTTGCTGGCGTCGGTTGGTCCTCCTGCTCCACCTTCCTCCAGGACCACCTGGACAGAGGGCCAACCAAGTACCAGCGTAGGGTGAGGAGGAAAAACCAGTGGAAACTGGAGTGGGCTCGGGGACAGGAGACAGACAAAAAGAGCTCAGCCACATGGAGGGAAAAAGTGTGGAGGTGAGGGCTTGGGAGCTACCTCACGAAGAAATGAAAAAGGGGAAAACGTGCTCTTTCAACTGATGGTAAATGTCTCAGGCTTCCACGGGGCTAAGGTAGGTCTCAGCAAATTGTGACCGGGGCTGATTCAGTCTGTGGCTGGTGAATGAAGATGAGGGAAGGCTAGCACCTGAGCCAGCTGAGTCCATTGTTGGCCGGAGCATTCTGTTATGGTTTAGTCCCCCTCACCAGGAGGGTGAGGGAGAACTGAGGTTGGACTCAAGAGTGCTGTAACGGGGTATGCAAGTTAGGATGTTAATGCTAATTAATGCTCCGGTGACAACAGAGCATCTGCCAGAGGTATAAATAAGGAAGAAGGTAATTAACAGGATGCACCCCAGCTGTGCACACCGACAAACGAGTCGCTAATTACTGAAAGCAACACAGCTGAGGTGCAGATCCTGCAGGATCGAGAGAGCAGAGGAGAGAAAGGTGGAAGAGAGGAAGGTTGCGCCAAGCAGACCTGACACATACAGTGATCAGAGAGTCCGAGGGCTGCGTGGGGGACAGAGTGATAGGCATCATTTATTGTTGTATATTAGTGGTCCAGTGTGATTTTGTCCCTGGCGGGGCAGGTGACGTGCTGCCTGTATTTGGGCAGTTCGTGGGTGAGATTTGCTCTGTTAAAGTCCCCTAGAACAATGAGTGGAGAGTGAGGATATTCTAGCTCCAGGCTAGTTATCAGTTCTGCTAGGAGCTGTAGCGCGCTAGCGCTAGCCTGCGGTGTTATGTACACTCCCATTAGCATGAAACTGTTGAATTCACGGGGAGAGTAAAAGGGTTTGCAGTTGATAACAAGAGTCTCTAGGTTTGCGGTACATGTCCTCTGTAGCACTGTGACATCTGTGCACCAACCTTGATTTATGTAGAAGCTGATTCCACCTCCTCTCATTTTCCCGGACAGCTCCTTTACACAATCCGCTCTGTACACCTAGAAGCTCGGTATTCGAATCGCGCTGTCCGCGATTGAGTCGCTGAGCCAGGTCTCCGTGAAGCACAAAGCAGCAGAGCATGCAAAGTCAGAGTTAGTCCTGTTGACGAGAAGAATTTCATCCATTTTGTTGACCAGGGAGTGGAGATTAGCCAGGTGAATAGATGGGAGTGTGGTCCGGGTTCCCCTCTGTCGTAACCGCACCAAAGCGCCGGAGTCTTTTCCACGTCTGCGGTGTCTTTTCCAGGTCTGGTATATTGCTGCTGCGCCTCCGATCAGAATAGCCATACAGCATTCATCGTTCACAAAAATCGGAGGAGGGTAGTTTGGTGTGAGTTGTCCGATATTTAACAGTTCTTCTCTGGTAAAAGTAATCCGGAATGAGTTGCACAAAACCAAGAAAACAAAGAAAAACAACAAACACATGAGAGTGCGAGTAACCACGACCGCCATCACTGTCAGCGCCGGAAGTATTACAAGCTAAATATGTCAAAAAGTATAAATGTAAATACAAGCAGGAATTAATAAATAATAAATAATTGGATAACATAGTGTGGATGCTTTACAGCTTTACAGCATCCACACAATTATAACGTCAAAATCAAGCCAAATGCCATAAAAGCTGGTTTTGGTGGCATTCAATAAAATGAGAGATTCTTACTGTATTTAGCCATACCTTTGCTGATTCCTCCTCTGGTAGCCTCTTATTAAATTCCAGTATAAAACCTATCATATTATGGGCTCATGATTCATAGGTTCTGTGGTCCTCAGCTGTGTTCCTTTGGGGTTTAGCCTAAATAGTGATAGGATATGACTAAGCAACAAATCCGATATAAAGGGTTAGAGTCATGTAATTATTTTTTATTTGTACTTATTTTAGTTTAACAGGGGAAGTTAATGTTTACTAACAGCTTGAGCAAGCATGCTTGGATTGGCCCAGTCATATAATCATTTCTATTAGGACTGGGAGGCCGAGCCAGCCACTTGAGTTGGCAACCTGTACTCCCGTTGCACTTGAGTCCCTCATAAATAGATCTCTGAGTTGACTGGCACTTAACTGACTTGAGACTTGACTCAAACTCATGAATAATGACTCATGAACATCAGGAGTCTTTCAGCATTTCTGTAGAAGGAACGTTTTGCTTTTTATGATCGTCTTTAGACCTTTAAACCCATCCTAATGTACATCTGCCAGCTACCAGTGTGTGATGCCCAAACAACACACACAACCTGTGCCAGCTGTGTTGATGACAAGAGCCATATCTTGTAGCCTTGAGATATACAGTAAAGTTTTTAAACCCCTGCGCTTAACAGAAACACCACCTCCTGTAAAGAATGTGGGTAAAACATAAAAGACCATGAACTAACCATGTTCAAGCTGAAAACACCCAGACAGGTCAGAGTTACAAACACCCTGTAAGTTAACTCCACTAAGATAATCTGGAGCTAGTGCACCATTACATTAATGTGCTGCATTTGCAGTAATGTCAGGCATGCTGGTTCATGCTCCTTGGCTTTGTAACATAGAGTAACTGTTCAGGGTAACGTTAACATTAAATTTTACTGTGAGCATCTAACAACGCACACTTCTTGTTTATGGTGTTCATGTAGCTCATGGTTATTTGTTAAACTGAAAATCTGTAACTGTGCATGATGCATGATGCAATTTTGGAAATGTTACAGGTTATACACTTAGAATTATCAGTTTATTATGTACACCAAGTAAAAACTAATGCAGTTCAATACAACAGTTCTGCAAAAAAAATCGTACGTCATTAAGGTGACAATGTTCAGTTTGTGTTCAACCTGTTTCAGATATGTCCATACAACTGTGTGATCATTTTGGAGTTGTTGATTCAAGTTGAAGTCAGGCAAAGTGTGTTTTCTGTGCACCTAAGCTTTGCCAAAACTGCTCATGTTAGAATAGCAGAGACATACATTATTTATATTTATAATGCCAGTGTGAAAACATCAGCGAAACATTTTGGTTATTTGTGTGTCATTGCTTGTACTGTCTTCAGTTGTTGAGCCTCCGGGTATTTTATTTTGTGAGCAGACACCTGGAAAGCTCTGATGTATTTTGTGAGCGCTTGGGCAAACCGACAGACAACAGCGAGCTAGACTGGAACAGGATTATTTATGCAGAGAAAGAGAAAATGTATAAAAGTCAGAATTAAAGGAAGTTTAAAAAAAATCAACTGGAGCTTTAAGATCAAATAGTTGAGTATGTCACATAAAGGAGATACAGCATCACATCAGACTACAAAAATACGTTTTTGAACATTTACCTAATTGACCACTTTTACAAATATTATTCATAATTCTGTGAAGAAATTCAAACAGGCAGCATGTACTACAGTTCTATATTCTGTGATCATGTCTACAAGTGTGCAATCAGTTACAGATTTAAATAGGATGTTCTGTAATGCCTTGCTGATGATTTGCTGATTTGGTGCTATTCCCCTCAGTTGCATGTTTTCCCCTCAGGTCTGGAGTTCTGATATCTTGATGAAAAGATTCTAATGAAAACTCTAGGAACTGACAAGCTGGTTCACAATCTAGTGAGAGAAACCTGGCTGGGCTTATGGTTAACAGCTGTGCAACTGGGAATGTGTGCCAGTACATCTTTCCTAGACATTATCCTTTGTCTGAAAATGAACAGAACTGCCTGTTAGCCATTAGGATCCTCTCTGTTCCAGTTTGGTGTAACTGCAAGAAGGAAACACCCAGAAAGGCTATAGGTCACTCAAAAACTTCTGTTAACATAAAGCTGAAAAATACACTGAACATCACCTCACATTACTGAGATGCAGTTATTTTTTAAGGCTAATCAGTGATATTTTAAAAGATCTTCCAAGTTTCATCAGATCAGATCAGGGGTGTCTATGATTTCACATTTTTATCAGGTTCATGGTTAGGTACAGAAGACAACAGCTATGATTTGGGTGACAGGCATATCCCAAACCTGAGGCCCCATCTTCTACTTGACACTGACTACACCAGAAAGACAGAAAACTGATCTGGTGACTAAACACTGTTTCATTAGAAATGCCTAGGTCAGGGGTCGGCAACCTTTACCACTCAAAGAGCCATTTGGACCCGTTTCCCACAGCAAAGAAAACACTGGGAGCCACAAAACCCTTTTGACATTTAAAATGAAATAACACTGCATATAACGGGTGTTTTGCCTTTATGCTATGTATAAACTAAACTACAATGTGTTGCATTTATGAAATCAATGAACGACTGCAGAGAAAACGAAATTACATTCCTGCATGCAACAAAAACATTTTGAACTCTGAAAAAAAGACGTTGGGTTGAAGGTTACTTTCAAGTAAAATACTCAATGTCTATTTGAGTCCTTCTTCTATTTATGAAAAAAAAAAACGCCAAACTTAAATTATCCACCGGCAGCAAACTAAAAATGCCGTCCTCTCTCTGTGTGCCGTCATCCTTTTACTGGCGCATGCAGTCAGCTGTCAACCTGAATAATAAAAGGACTATTTCACTGAACAAAGAAAAAAATATGAATATATGCAAAAAAAAGGCAATAAAAATATTTATCATACTTGGTTAATGTGATTTCTGCTCCTGAACCTCAGCGGACAGCGTCTGCACATCAGGGCTGTATGCCGTCACCTTCATCTTTATACAGGATTGTAAGCTGTCATCTGTGAGGCATGCGCGATGTTTGCTTTTTATAAAGTTCATGTTGGAGAACACCTGCTCACATACATATGTGGATCCAAAGATCGACAGGACTCAAAGTGCATACTTTTTCATATTCACATAAACGTCGGTGATAGCATTCCAAGTTTCGAACACAAGTTTGTCCGGTTTGGGGAGGTTTTCAATATCACGCCATTTGTGATTCTGAGCAAGAACGGCCTTCTGACGGGCAACATCTTCAAGGTCTGCTGTCAAGCGTTTAAACTTGGACACCCATATGTCCTTGTCGGCTATGTCGGTCAGTTCCATCTCAAGATCAGGTTGACTCACACCTGCCAATGCAGTCGTATTCAGCAGGGATGGATCGAGACTTAGGGGAGTGACAGGGAAGGATAATGTGTTTTTTTCCTAAATGATGTTTGCATTGCGATGATTGCAGAATGTAAATTCTTCGAATTTATCATGTGAGCTTCTTTGAACTCTCTCAAATTGGGGAAGTGTGACAGTGTACCTTTCTGTAAATGTCTGGCAAGCACTGTCAACTTGCACTCGAATGCCAAAACCTCCTCCAACATGTGCAGGGCTGTGCGTCCTTTCCCCTGAAGAGCTGTGTTCAGCGTGTTCAGGTGTGCTGTCATGTCTACCATGAAGTGTAGCTTTTCCAGCCACTCTGGCTGTTCCAGCTCAGGAAATGTGAGCCCTTTGCTGCCCAGGAAGGTTTTCACTTCTTCCAGACACACGGCAAAGCATTTCAGCACCTCCCCTCTGAACAGCCATTGCACTTTTTGTGCAGCAGGAGATCAGAATATGTGCTTTCCAGCTTGACCAGTAACAAACAGAACTGACGGTGATTTAAACCTTTTGCCATTATTTTATTGACAATCTGAATGACAACATTCATTACTTCTGTGCATTCCAGAGGAAATGTTTGAGCACACAGTGCCTTTTGGTGAAGGATGCAATGAAAAGTCAGCAGCTTTCTGTCCAGCGACTTCTGCAGTAAAGCCACAAAGCCTTTCTGCGCTCCTGTCATACTTGGTGCCCCATCAGTAGCCACTGACACCAGGTGGGTGGTGTCTATTCCTTTGGCTTTTAAACAATTCAAGACAGCCTCACAGATGTCCTCCCCCCATGTTTGGCCTTTTAGTGGTATCAACTCAATCATTTCTTCCTGTGGCCCAGCAGAGTTTACATACCGGCAGAACAGCGCTATTTGTTCAATATCACCTTTGGCTTTAGATTCATCACAGGCAATTGAGTAGGCCACAGCTAAATTGATGTCTTTAATTTGCTGTCTGGTGATGTCTTCTGCCATTTTTATGGTTCTGTCTTTGACAGTCTTTGCAGAGAGGGGCATATCCCTGATTTTCTGCACAATTTCACTCTTGTTTTTAAAGTCCGTCAATAGGTATTCTGAAATCTTAATGAAAGATTCTTTTATATATTCTCCATCTGTGAACGGCTTCCCGTGCTTGACTATTTCCTGAGCGGCCACAAAACTAGCATATGTACTTGAATTTGCAAACTTCATCCACTTCTTGAAGTGATTTTTGCTCAGATCAAGCTTCTGCATCAGTTCCGAAATGGCTTTTTTTTTTTCTCATTTCTATCTGGATATTTTTGAGCAAAGGCTGTGTGCTTATTCTGGAAATGGCTTGCGACATTTAACTTTTTATTGTTTGCTAGTTTCTTATTACATATTAAGCATACTGGTAAACCAGTCTCGTCAGCAGTGAAAGTAAATTAATCTGAGCACGTAGCATTGAACATTCTGTTTTTTTCAGACACTTTTCTTTTCTTAGAATTCTCCATAGTTGGCCTACCTGGGGTTCAAAAAGTTCAAGAAATCGCGTGCTGGTGGGTGTCGCGCATTGGCGGTTGTGACGCATATTAAGGGCGACAAAATATTTTTACACGTTTTATTTCGATGTTACAAGATCACCATAATCTTCAAATTTAGAATTACATTTTAAAAATCAACGAACTAAAATAAAATACATTTTAATTAAATACTCAATTATTTTCAAAAGCCACCGTTGAGCCCCATCAGGGGGATGAAAGAGCCACATGCAGGTTCGGAGCCCCGAGTTGCTGACCCCTGGCCTAGATGCTGAGTGCTCTAACAGTTGAGAATGACTGAGGATGACTAACATAAGTACTGCATAGTTCAATCTTGTCTGCCTTTCATATTCATGTGAGAAAAATGCCTGTGATTTTCAGGACAAAGTCTCATCGTCGAGGGTCACAGTTGTCTGGCCACATCCTGTAACTTATCTTACACTACACCTGTAGCTTCTTCATATGATTATCTCCCCAAGTATTTATGCTTCCTGCTGTCTTATTTTCATTGCTGGATTATCTGACATGCTTGCTTGTAGTGTCACTCTTTGTGACCCTTTGTGTTCCTTCCATTTTTGTGCTTTCTAGTTTTGGACTCTGCTTTGATTTTGATACCTGCCTGTCTTTGGACTCTGCCATTTGCCTTGCCCTCCTGGCATTTGTGTGGATGCTGTAAAGCATCCACACTATGTTATCCAATTATTGTATGGATGCTGATTCGGCATCCATACTATGTTATCCAATTATTTATTGTTATTATCAGAATCAGCATACATACAATAATAATAATAAATAATTGGATAACATAGTATGGATGCTGATTCAGCATCCATAAAATAAAAATTATAAAAAATAAATAATTGGATAATGGGCAGCACGGTGGCGTGGTGGTTAGCGCTGTTGCCTGACAGTGAGAAGGTTCCGGGTTTGAGCCCGGGGCCTTTCTGTGCGGAGTTTGCATGTTCTCCCTGTGTTTGTGTGGGTTCTCTCTGGGTGCTCTGGCTTCCTCCCTCAGTCCAAAGTTGATTGGTGTTTCTAAATTGCCCATAGGAGTGATTGTGTGTGTGAGTGGTTGTTCGTCTGTGTGTTAGATGGACTGGTGACCTGTCCAGGGTGTACCCTGCCTCTTGCCCGCAGCCAGCTGGGATTGGCTCCAGCCCCCCGTGACCCCGTTTGGGACTAAGCGGTTTAGAGATGGATGGATAATTGGATAACATAGTATAGATGCTGAATCAGCATCCATACAATAAATAATTGGAGAAAATAGTATGGATGCTCAATCAGCATACAATATACAATACAATAATAATAAAAACAGAAAACAAGAGTGTGGCTGCACAGTATCCACACAATAATATAATAAAAACAGAAAACAAGAGTGTTGCTGCATAACATCCACATAATAATAATAAAAATGGAAAACAAAAGTGTGGCTGCACAGCATCCACACAACAACATAGTATGCTGATTCAGCATCCATATTATGTTATCCATTTATTTATTATTATTGTATGGACACTATCAAAATGTTCAGCTCTTCAAGGACATTCATGCCTCTATTCAGAAGTTTTCTAAACTTCATACTTTTAAAATATTCAGCTTTATTCTGAAAATCTTGCCCCATTCAATTGAATGTGGAAATTCTACTTCAGCATTCTTTCCGCTATTTCAGCTATCAAAATGTTCAGCTCTTCAAGGACATTCATGCTTCGATTCAGAATTTTTCTAAACTTCATACTTTTGAAATATTTAGCTTTATTTTGAAATTGAAATGTTTGCCCAATTCAAATAAATGGGAAAATTCTACTTCAGCATACTTTGAGCTGTCAAAATGTTCAGCTCTTCAAGGACACCCATGCTTGTATTAAGGATTTTTCTATACCTTATACCTTTGAAATATATAGCTTTATTTTGAAAATCTTGCCCCATTCAAATGTATGGTGAAATTCTACACAGCATACTTTCAGGTATCAAAATGTTCAGCTCTTCAAGGACACTCACGCTTCTCTTGAGAAGTTTTCTAAACTTCATACTTTTAAAATATTTAGCTTTATTCTGAAAATCTTGCCCCATTCAAATAAATGGGAAAATTCTACTTCAGCATACTTTCAGCTATTTCAAGTATCAAAATGTTCAGCTGTTCAAGGACATTCATGCTTCTCTTCAGAAGTTTTCTAAACTTCATACTGTTGAAATATTTAGCTTTATTTTGAACATTTTGCCCCATTCAAATAAATAGGAAAATTCTACTTCAGCATACTGTCATCTAGCAAAACCATTCAGGTGTCAAAATGTTCAGCATTTTCAGGGCAATCTTTCAGCACTCAGCATCCAAACGCATTTTCTTCAGAAAATGCATTGCTCTAGTTGTGTGGATGCTGTGCAGCCACCCTCTTGTTTTCCGTTTTTATTATTATTGTGTGGATGCTTCAGCAGCCACACTCCTGTTTTCCATTTTTATTATTATAGTTTCTTCCATACGTTTCTTGCCACTCATCTCTTCCCACATGCTTTCAGCTAGACAACCCATTCTGGTATCAAACTGTTCAGGTTTTTAAGGACATGATGGTGTGTACTTTATAACTTTCATAACTTATTTAACTTTTTTATAACTTTCATACATTTTCATAAATTAAGCTTTTTTCACCTAAATTTTCCCATTGGAAATGAATAGGAAAAGGTTTGAACCTTTCTCTAATCTCCGGCATACCTTAGGCTAGAAACGCCATTTCAACTCTATTCAACTCGTGAGAAGTTCATCTACCAATGGTGCAACAATCATCTTTATAACGTTCATACTTTTTATTAAATTCAGCTTTTTTCACAAAAATATTTTCCCATTCAAATGAATGGGAAAGTCTTGAAAGCCTCATCCTCTTTGAACATTAATATCTCTGGCATACTTTGGGCTAGAAACGGCATTTCAACGTTATTCAACTGAGACGTTCAGCTACCACTGGTGCAACAATCATCTTGATATCTTTTACGTTTTTTTTTTATAATTAACATTTATATTTTGTCTGTTTGTCCATAGGAATGAATGGGGCCATGGAAACCCTATGGCACACTCTGGGTCACATGACTCCCCACTCTAGCAGGTCTCTCTGTGCTTTTCCTTTTCCTCCTTGCTGCTTTTGTGCTCCTATTATGCCATTCTTAAGCTTTATACACATATAATAGATGAAATTCGTAGAGAAAATTGTCATGAATCCAGCTGTGTCATCGATATAGCGATGGGATGGATGGTATTTGCATAACCTGGCACATTCCAGAGACAGTGCCACTCAATGCTCCATAGACGGCCATTCAACGGAAGGATTCAGAAAGTACGTTTGAAGCAAAAGTTAAGGCTTTTGTAAATTGCTACTGCTTCTTCATTTTCTGGAATATCTTGACATAGAGATGATCAGCATTTTTGTTGAACCCTCCTGCTGCTCACAGTGAAGAGATTTTTTCAAAAGGACATAGTTTTTTTTCTGTTGACAATTGTTGAGCAGGACTTTTTCAATACGGTGACAACACAGCTGTTCTTTCAAACACAGAGAACTTGCTCTGCTGGATGGCAGCTTAATGTCTTTTTTCCAAACACGTTGGACTTTCAGAGAACTTGCTCTGCTAGACAGCAGCTTAATGCCTTTTTTCCAAACACGTTGGAATTTTTTAATCAAGCATGACCGAAGAAGGATTATATCAGAACAGAACCGTGGCTAGGTAAGCTTATATCAATGTATTTTTAACAAGGCAGTGGCTCACTTAGCTCATAGCATTACAATAGGCTAATGGCTAGCACAGTTGACATGAAGCTCATTATTAAACATAAAGTCCATGATAATTAATGTGAACTCTTTAGTTCAGGTTACACTGTGTTTATACTCAGGCAGGTGAGCACTGAATCATTTTTGAACGGTCTCAATTGCTTTTATAAGCAAGTCGTGACTAATTAGCTGCGTTAGCTTGTGCAGCAGAGCACAAAGGATTTCCAGACACATTGGAATTTTTTAATCAAGCGTAACCGAAGAAGGATTATATCAGAACGGAACCGTGGCTAGGTAAGCTTATATCAATGTATTTTGAACGAGGCAGTGGCTCATTTAGCTCACAGCATTACAATAGGCTAACGGCTAGCGCAGTTGACACGAAGCTCGTTATTAAATGTAAAGTCCATGATAATTAATGTGAACTCTTTAGTTCACGTTACACTGTGTATAAGGCCGGTAAGCACTGAATAATTTTTAAACGGTCTCAATCACTTTTATAAGCATGTCGCGGCTAATTAGCTGCGTTAGCTTGCGCAGTAGAGCACAAAGGAGATTGGTTGTGCTAACAGCTAGCTTAGTAGACACGCTACAATATGCTGCTAACAGCGAGCGCAGCAAAGTTCATTATGTAAAGTAAAACTCATGATAATTCGTGTGAACTGTTTAGCTAAGGTTACACTGTGTTTATACTCAGGCAGGTGAACACTGAGCAATTTTTAAACGCTGTGAATCACTTTTATAAGAGAATCCTGGCTAACTTAGAATGTCGAAGCCTTATACAGTAATAGGCTTCGGCATGCTAACAGTTAGCAGAGTTGACATGAAGCTCTCTATTTAAAATAAACGTTTTAGTTAAGGTAACATGGCATGTAAATGCCTCTGTATAATTAGGTTATTTGTACAATTAGGTTATTTATTGTTATTAAATACATATGCTTGTGCTGTTGCAGAGTCTGCTAAAATGGCTGAGAAATGCAGACAGTAGGCAAGACACAGATGTGATCCACAGCTAGAAGCACTGCTGGCACACATAAATCCAGGTCCTCCTTACTCCTGTGTGTGTTTGTTTTTTTTATTTAAGATTACAACAGCAAAATACATACTGACTTTTTCAAATAGTATGAATGAATACAGATATTTGATGTCATAACAACCCTTTGACTACAAACCTGGACAAGCCTGGAATGACCTACAGCAACAGGACTCAGGAACAGCTACACTGCTCTTGGTTTTTCAGTCCAATTATTTTGTATTTGTTAATTTTATATATTTACCTTCATAAAATATGAATTTAAAGTGAGCAATATCAATATATTTGAGTTATATCAGATATTAGCCAATGTTTTTCTATGACTGAAAAAAGGTTAATCGCTTTTATAAGCAAGTGTACAGTGAACTAATGTGATAGCTGTAGTTGTCCTTTAGTTCTGACTGACAGGAGTTTCAATGTGTGGGCTGATAGTAGACAGAGCTACTCTCAGATCATGTTCAGTGTCCAAGCTGTTCCTTTGCTTTGACTTGAGCTATAACAAAGTGGAGAAGCCATTTTAACACAGATAGCTTGTTGTGAATGCTATGATTGCTTTCAATGTAGCAAGGGAGAGATATTTGCACCAGAAATGGGGGAAGCTTATCTCATCATGTTTCTTTCTCAGCATCTGGCCACATGACAGCTTGACCTTTGATTGTCCTTGCTGCTTGGCAACACAACGCTTTCCATGTTGATTCCAAAGGGATCTCTTATCCAGTGACTCTTGTCATGTTTCTCTGGAAAGTAGTCCTCAAAGCAAGCTAGGGCTGTAACATTTTGAAACCCAAAACTGGGTTATATGATTTAATTTACTTATACTTATGAGAAAGGAGCTACAGCATTATGAACCATCTCAAGGTGAGAGAGGGGTGATTTAATAACTAAATCTGGAAGAAGGTTGACTTCACAGCTGTGTTGATCTGCTTATCCACCATCAACTCACTATGAAATGTCATTCTTTTAGTTTTAAAGCTATGACAACTTTCTGCTGGTTCACCTTTTGCTGTATGCTGAAAGTCCAGGATTATCAGGCAACAAACTAAGCAATATAAACGACTGTAAGATGAAATAAATAGGAATACAAATAGAGTACTTAAAAATAGAGACCTGTACGAAGCTGCATAATCTGTACAAGGTATATTTACAGGTTTATTGTCCAGTCATACTGTTGTGCGTCACATGTTCCTCAGACTGACAGCCCAGGGGAAGAAACTGTCCTTGTGCCTGGTTGTCTTGGTGCACAGTGACCTCTAACGCCGTCCAGAGGGGAGGAGTTCAAACAGATTGTGTCCAGGGTGTTAGGGGTCTGCAGTGAGAGGTCTGAAGTTTCACATCTGAGCGATATAAAAGCTGCCTTTAAATGACAAACCATTTAAAATAATTATTACATTAGATTACACCTGAACTAAACTGCTGCATCATGTGTGAAATGTTATCTTGATGGGCCACCTGTGTTAACTTTGAAATATTTAGCTTTATTCTGAAAAGTTTGCCCCTTTCAAATGAATGGGGAAATTCTACTTCAGCATACTTTCAGCTATTTCAAGTATCAAAATGTTCAGCTCTTCAAGGATATTCATGCTTCTATTCAGAGGTTTTCTAAACTTCATACTTTTAAAATATTTAGCTTTATTCTGAAAAGTTTGCCCCTTTCAAATGAATGGGGAAATTCTACTTCAGCATACTTTCAGCTATTTCAAGTATCAAAATGTTCAGCTCTTCAAGGATATTCATGCTTCTATTCAGAGGTTTTCTAAACTTCATACTTTTAAAATATTTAGCTTTATTCTGAAAAGTTTGCCCCTTTCAAATGAATGGGGAAATTCTACTTCAGCATACTTTCAGCTATTTCAAGTATCAAAATGTTCAGCTCTTCAAGGATATTCATGCTTCTATTCAGAGGTTTTCTAAACTTCATACTTTTAAAATATTTAGCTTTATTCTGAAAAGTTTGCCCCTTTCAAATGAATGGGGAAATTCTACTTCAGCATACTTTCAGCTATTTCAAGTATCAAAATGTTCAGCTCTTCAAGGATATTCATGCTTCTATTCAGAGGTTTTCTAAACTTCATACTTTTAAAATATTTAGCTTTATTCTGAAAAGTTTGCCCCTTTCAAATGAATGGGGAAATTCTACTTCAGCATACTTTCAGCTATTTCAAGTATCAAAATGTTCAGCTCTTCAAGGATATTCATGCTTCTATTCAGAGGTTTTCTAAACTTCATACTTTTAAAATATTTAGCTTTATTCTGAAAAGTTTGCCCCTTTCAAATGAATGGGGAAATTCTACTTCAGCATACTTTCAGCTATTTCAAGTATCAAAATGTTCAGCTCTTCAAGGATATTCATGCTTCTATTCAGAGGTTTTCTAAACTTCATACTTTTAAAATATTTAGCTTTATTCTGAAAAGTTTGCCCCTTTCAAATGAATGGGGAAATTCTACTTCAGCATACTTTCAGCTATTTCAAGTATCAAAATGTTCAGCTCTTCAAGGATATTCATGCTTCTATTCAGAGGTTTTCTAAACTTCATACTTTTAAAATATTTAGCTTTATTCTGAAAAGTTTGCCCCTTTCAAATGAATGGGGAAATTCTACTTCAGCATACTTTCAGCTATTTCAAGTATCAAAATGTTCAGCTCTTCAAGGATATTCATGCTTCTATTCAGAGGTTTTCTAAACTTCATACTTTTAAAATATTTAGCTTTATTCTGAAAAGTTTGCCCCTTTCAAATGAATGGGGAAATTCTACTTCAGCATACTTTCAGCTATTTCAAGTATCAAAATGTTCAGCTCTTCAAGGATATTCATGCTTCTATTCAGAGGTTTTCTAAACTTCATACTTTTAAAATATTTAGCTTTATTCTGAAAAGTTTGCCCCTTTCAAATGAATGGGGAAATTCTACTTCAGCATACTTTCAGCTATTTCAAGTATCAAAATGTTCAGCTCTTCAAGGATATTCATGCTTCTATTCAGAGGTTTTCTAAACTTCATACTTTTAAAATATTTAGCTTTATTCTGAAAAGTTTGCCCCTTTCAAATGAATGGGGAAATTCTACTTCAGCATACTTTCAGCTATTTCAAGTATCAAAATGTTCAGCTCTTCAAGGATATTCATGCTTCTATTCAGAGGTTTTCTAAACTTCATACTTTTAAAATATTTAGCTTTATTTTGAACATTTTGCCCTATTCAAATGAATTGGGAAATTGTATTTCAGCATACCTTAAGCTATCAAAATGTTCAGCTCCCCAAGGACATTCATGCTTCTATTCAGAATTTTAAAGTTTGCCCTGCACCCTGTTTTGCAGTCTGCATCCAGCTCAGTTTGTCAGGCTGAACTTAAAGTAAGCCTGCCTATCCTAGTGCTCTATCCCAGGCTTTTCGCTGTTTCCTCTGTGTGCCATATAGTCACACACTCTCCAGTGTGTTCCTTTCAATGAATGAACTGAAGAAAAGCAAGCCACTCACACATTCCGCCTTTTGCCATTACTGATTGGACCAGCTCAGTATAGGCTCACCAGTCACACTGATACAGCTC
>NW_018128138.1:891818-894592 GCF_001952655.1 Monopterus albus
GTGCAGCAGGCAATGGCAGACGCTGTGATTTAGTATGAGAAGCTTGTGCTCATAGCTGTAATTTCTGGTATGTATTATAGTTGATCTTGGAATTAGCCTGTAGTGTGTTGAACCACTAGTGAAACTAGTGTGTTGAACCACTAGTTTGCTACTTCTTGCCTGTTATTTGTACTTGTAAAAACAGGGCCTCTGTAATCATACCTGTTGTTTAGAGAATGGGTCAGGGCTTAGTTTCTTTGTTTTACACACACTGTGCACATTTGGTGATTTTCTTAATACAGTAGAAATAAGGGTGCTACTTTGTTGTCTTTTTAAATGATAAGGTCAGGTGAGATGGTGTTTTGCTTGTTTGTTCACTCATTAGTGAGAACAGATAAGACAATGTTTGGTTCTCTTTTTGTTACATAACTTTCCCTTAATTGAACAGTATCCCCAGATCTTGTTCCTCTTTTTTAACTGCTGTCTATCTTGTTTATAATTTTCACAGTTGTTGTCATCTACTGTCACCTGAGTTTATATCCTCAGTCATGCACAAATAACTATTGCAGACTTTAACTAGCACCATCTGGTTATTTATGTTGCATCTCATAACCATAGTTAGTGAGAACATATGCTACATTCCATTTGAAATTGGCAGTTGGAATTTCCTAACTCCCAGTCAAAAATTCCAACTGGAACAGCTGCTGAAGTCAAAATTTCAACTCAGAAAGTCAGAGGAACCATACCAACCCTGACTTTAAAATCCAAGATGGTTGCACCGTGCATCATTAAAGCCATAGTAAGATAACATTTATTAGCACTTCTGTCTTATTTGTGTCTTACTATAACAGTCAAACAAACAGTACTATCCAGCCATTGTCTGTTGTGTTTTTGCCATGATGTTTGTATGTACTGACACCGCATAGGTCAAGTCAAAGTGTTTATTTGTCATATGCACAGTTAGGAAACATGTTTCCTTGTACAATGAAATTCTCACTTTGCCATCTACATGAATGCCACAAAATACAAATGAAATATAAAGTAGATAAATAAGTAACACAAAATCTAAGACACTTTAAGCAGCAAATGCAGCAGTATAATAAAAGTATATAAGACTAGAGAAATGTATTTCCTGTCATAAATGCGTGTGGATGCTGATAAGCTGAAAGATCGTCCTGAAAATGCCTGAAATCGATTGCTGAAACAGCTGAAGGATGAGAAGAAATAGCTGAAGTTCTTTGTTGAAATAGTTGAGAAGTGGCTGAAGTTTTTTGTTGAATAATTTGAAGGATGAGATGCAATAAAGTAGGAATGGCCTTGAAGAACTGAACATTTTGATACCTGAATGGCTTTTCTTAAGATGTGAAAATAATCCAATAGGACTGTTAGAAATTAACCCAATTCTTTTGTTGGAAGCATGAGAAGTGAAGACAGGAGAGGACTGTTTAAAATCAACAGAAAGTTTACTGAAAGTCTGATCACAGGTAGGTCTTACAGCGCTGGATTCACAGAGACAGAGCTCCCGCAGGAAAACCAGCTTCTAAATCCTGAATTAAGTTTTTACAACATATTTATCTCATTAGGCTGCTCCGCCCTGGACAGGGATGCAACCTTCAATAGTTCATGATCCTATTGGTCATTTGGTGTGAGTAGGTCAACCCCTGCCTGCGCTTGCTTGCTGATATGTGATCTAGACCAGGTGTGTGTCTGTGTGCGTATGTGTGCATGTGTGTGTCTCTCCAGCACCCTGATCTTGATCTCGAGGTACACTGATCAATGGGCGGCCTGAGTTGCAAATTTTCAAAATAAAGCTAAATATTTCAAAGGTATGAGATTTAGAAAAATTCTGAAGAGAAGCATGAATGTACTTGGAGAGCTGAACATTTTGATACCCAAAATAGCTGAAAGTATGCTGAGTGTAGAATTGTTTGTGTGTCTGTGTCTATGTGTGTGTATGGGAAAGAAAGAAAGAGTAGTCCTACACCCTGACAAATAGTTGAAATGACACAAAATGCAAATGGTAATTATGCGAAAAATGTAAAAAATATCAATGAGCTGTTTACAGTATTAATAGCTGAAGAGTTGCTGAATAGTTATTAGTTGAATTGTGGTTTTAGGTGAAGGTATGCTGAAGATATTAAGATGTGAAAATTTTTCCCATTCATTTGAAAGGGGCAAAATGTGCTGAAAAAAAATAAATATGTTAAAAAGTATATATGTTACAAACAATAAAAATACAAGCACGTCTTTAAAGAGTTGAACATTTTGCCGAAAAATGTACGGAAGAAACCAGAAAAATAATAAAGACCAGGAAAACATAGTATGGATGCTTTTCAGCATCCATACTATGTTTTCCTTATTTATTATTATTATTATTATTATTATTATTATTATTGTATGAATGCTGAAAACATAGTATGGATGCTACAGCATCCCCACAATAATATTAAGAATAATAAATAAGAGGAAAACATAGTGTGGATGCTACAGCATCACACGATGCTACAGCATTCACACAATAAAGAACAGGAAAACATAGTATGGATGCTTTACAGCATCCACACAAATATGATGAGAGAATGTATGCTGCATGGGAGCAGCATGTGCAGCAGTCAACAGTCAATGTGCAATTATGCATGTGCAAACTGAGAATGTAAACAGTACAGGTCGACAGTACATGACGTATTTACTGGTAACAAACTCCTCAGCTGTTTAGGAGTCTGATGACAGAGGGAAAGAAAGAGTTTTTCAGTCTGGAGGTCCTACACTTCACACTTCTGAACCTCCGGCCAGAG
>NW_018128138.1:898211-904515 GCF_001952655.1 Monopterus albus
CTGTCTGTGAAGCTGATGATGCGGGTGGTGGTCCTGTAGTCTGTGATGCGCTGCAGGCCTTGCCACATCCGTCTGGAATCAGCAGAATAGAAGCCATTCAGCTTCTCTCTGTACTGCCTCTTGGCCGCTGTGATGGCTTTCCTCAGTCTGTACTTTGCAGCTTTGTACTCCATCTCATCGCCTGATCTGAATGCATGAGAGTGGGCATGCAGCATGTGGCGTACCTAAATGTTTATCCAGGGCTTCTGGCTGGGGAACCTCCTGACTTGTATGGTGGGCACAATGTTGTCAATACAGATACTAATGTACTCGGTCACACACTCAGCATAATCCTGTAGGCTGACAGAAAAGAAATGTGGTCCGAGCGTCCAAGGTGGGAGCGGGGGGGCGGCCTTGCACCCCTGTTTGTTACTGTAAACATGATCCAGAGTGTTCTTGCTCCGGGTGGGAATGCCTCCTTTTACCTTCCCCAAAGCAGCAGTGCGGCCTCCATGATGTACAAAGTGAGTCTCTAGCTGAATCGCAGAATCTGGGACTTTGTCAGAAAGCCAAGTCTCGGTGAGAATTAGAGCACAGCATTCTCCGATTTCCCGTTGTGCTGTAATCCTAGCCCTTAGCTCATCCAATTTGTTTTCCAGAGACTGTACGTTAGCTAGAAAGAGGCTGGGTAATAGCGGTTGAGTAGCGCAAGCTTTTAGCCTAGCATGGAGTCCCCCTCATTTGCCCCACTTGCATCTCCATCTCCGGGTCGCTCTCCTAATTTCAGCCTGCATAATGCGTTGTTATAAACTAGTATCGCTAATATTGGCTAACAATGCCAATCACACTTCCTTGTTATGATTCTACTTACAGTACCAAGAGCACACGGTCCACCCAGTAACTGCTGAGCAACTAGGTACAGCTCAAAACATTACAAAAATAGTTTTCAAGTGCTGTGAGTATTAAAGTGGGAAAAGAGAAGGTAGCCTTTTTCAAGGATGAGAATTTTCCAGTGCCATGTTTTAATGGTCTTTGTCAGATGAGGAAAGCTCAGATTGAATTTTCCAGCTGGTTGTCCTTTCAGTTTATCATTCACAGGAATTGGCGATGGGCCTTTAGATTAAGTGGTCCGGATACCTGGGTGTTACAAAAATGTACTAATTATTACCTCCACCAAGGGTGTGGGCTCTGTTTTTGCAAATGTTTGCTTGTTTGTTTAACAGCATAACTCAAGAAGTAATGAAAGGCTTTAGATAAAATATTCTGGAGACGAAGGGTATGGACCTACTTGGATACAGGAATATTTTTAAAGATTCTTCATCATTGTGAGTGCTGTAAAGGCTATTGACTGTATGTGAGCCCCCTTGTGGCCAAAGTGCACAGCTGCCCTGCTAAGCAGTCTCATGTGGAGACAAAGGCCCAGGTTAGCGACAGCTGCCTATCTATTGTTAATAAAAACTGAGTGCTGTCACTCAGCACACTCTGCTGTATGAGACAGGAACTGAAGGAGCCCAGCGAGGCCACAGCTCATAGCTGAGGAAAGATCTATTCTATTCTGTAACAGCTGGGTGAGAGCCTGATGGCAGAGATTTTGAGGATAATAAGGATAATCACATTTATTAGCCAAGTATGTTACACACAAGGAATTTGTTTCTGGTACAGAACTGAGGAAGCCATCTGTGGCACCAACTCAACCGATGGCTCTAACCATTTGGGGGCAATGGGGGGTTCACTGTCTTGCCCAAGGACACTTCGACATGTGGACTGCAGGCACCAAGATTCGAACCTTCAACCCTTGTGGTTGGGAGATGACTGCTCTACTCACCACACTGTCACCCCCCCCCCCCTTTGAGCCACCTCACAGCTTTTTCTTAGGACTGAGGTGGCACAGCAGCACTGTGGTTAGCGCCGTTGCCTCACAGACAGAAAGTTCCAGGTTCAAGCCTGGGCTGACCAGTGGCCTTTCTGCGTGGAGTTTACATGTTCTCCCTGTGCCTGCATTGGTTCTCTCTGGGTACTCTGGCTTCCTCTCACAGTCCAAAGACATATAGCTTAGGTTGATTGGTAACTCTAAATTGCCCTTAGGAGTGAGTGTGGTTGTTTGTCGATACAACCTGTCCAGGGTGTACCCTGCCTCTTGCCCAATGTCAGCTGGGATTGGCTGTGACCCTGTTCAGGAATAAGCATTATAGAAAATGGATGGATTGATGTATCTGTAGGACTGGCTTATGGAATTTTATTAAGTTTTGACATTTTTTTCAGGCGACAAAGTAACCACTCAACTTGAGAGTATGAGGTCAGTCTATCCAGGTATTACCAATTTAGAATTTGTTCTGATGTTTTGGGACTTGTGAGCATAGTCATATACAAATACTGTATGTCTCTGGCTGTGAGTGCTCATTATTTGACAAAGCTAGCTTTATTAGCAGGCAGCTACATCTTGTTCAGAGCACAGTAGTCTGTCAGTGAGGACACCAATGTTCCAGCTGCAGATTATAACTGTGTTTCTACTGTTGGAATGTAAAAAGCATTACACCCCATGCTTCCTTTTACCGTCACCCAGCATAACCTCATGGGTCGATGCAAACTATCCCATTTTGCTTCACTGTATTCTCCTCTGTGTCAGTCTCGAGGGGCTGTGTTCCTCCAGTAACACAGACTGTATGAGCAGTTTATCAAACAGCTCAGTGCTGTCCTACCAGAGTTCTCCTGAAGTAAATAGAGTCAGAGCAGAGTTTCCTCAGTTGCCTACTCAGGACTACAGCTTTAAATTTCAGGTTGAGTTTAACCAAGAGAGCAAACCTACATACAGCTAGCAGATTCCAGGAAATATGTCATGTTCATGGAGATTCTTCTGCCAGAGCCATGGCTGTCTGTACTTTAAAAAGGACTTTCAAATTGCAGCAATGATAAGGGCTTTGGACCTGGAGGCTGAGATACTGAACCCCAGATAAACACCAGTATTTGGACTGGCTGAGGTCGTCTGCCAGATAACCTGCATCTTTAGCATTACCTTTAACTTTCTCCCATCTAATGGTCATTCCACTATGTAGTTCTTCTCTGAGATATCATTCTTTTAGTTCTTTTGTATCTGTAAACTCTCTTTGTTCCCAGATAGTAAAGTCCTCTGTGCCTGCTCTGTAACAGTAATCAATCACTATAGTGAGATTTTTCACCTTTTTCTTTTTGCAAAAGATCTTTGTACTACTTCCCTCACAAGTTCTAAATGTTATCTCCATCTTCCCATTATTATATACAGTGCACCATTAATGTAAATTTGCACTGTGAGCCCATTTAAGGCATCTCCCATAACTCTTTTAAATACATTAGAGGCTTTGTGCAGTCCCATGGGGGTTCTCTGTCAATCATAGGATTTTCCTTTCCATGTAAAGGCAGTTTTTAGTGTAAAACTAGGGCAAATAAATACCAACCAAAATTAATTTGCACAGTCTACTGAAGTTTTACATTTTCCACATTTTGTCTGCCTTAGTGTTTGCTTTGGTTTTACTGAAGTTGAAGAATCTTTGAGTGTTCAGATATTTAGCTGTATGAGGTTATAGACAATGCCATGTCTTATCTGGCTTGTGTACTAATTTGTTCAGTTTATCTGTGGTTTGACCTATTTATTCTTTTCACCTGTATAGTGTAGATCTAATTTACTCATATATTTCACAGTTCCTAACTTATGAACACCGGGTCCTAACTACCCCGTAATGTATAAGAGCCTAATACAGTTACTGTATTTACTTTGCAAAAGTCAGTAATAAAACAAGGCAACCCATCTGACTTGTCCTTCGGTAAGCATGGGGAGCTCCAAGAACTGGAAGCGGGGATGGCTAGTCCATTTTGTAGCAGATATTTGACATTGGTGTCCATCAAGGCACATTTAACTAGGTTTACATAAGAGGACTTTTTCATGGGTGTAATGTACATTGATGTCATGTTGAAGTAATGTGGTTTGAGTGGGGACATTGATAAGAAGACTTTGGATTTCATTCAAAAGCTTAGTAAGGTTCTTTAGCAAGTAGTGCTGGTCCAGAATGAACCAATCAAAATGAATACTAGTATATTTTCCAAACTCAATATGTATTGAGATTACACTCCCCATACAAAAAGTATCATGGTAATACTATAAAAAATGCATGTTAATTTGGCGTCTACTGTGATAGATAAAGAGCTAAATAAATAAATAAAAACAAAATTTGCAAACATTATTTATTAAATACCAGAGCCATCCCTGGTAGGCTGGTGGTTAAGGCGCAGCGCTCTCGCCGCTGCGGCCCAGGTTCGAGTCAGAGTTGTGTCAGGAAGGGTATCCGGCATATAACAAATGTCAACATGCAAGTCGTCAGTGTGACAATTTGCTGTGGCGACCCCTAAACGGGAAAACCCGAAAATGACTTTCCTATTTTTACCAGTTGATTATTTCTTGAGGGAGTGACCTTGTAAATTTGACTTACAAACAGAAACCCAATGAGTCCAGTGAATGAATGAAAACTCTGAAATAAGACAAAAAGACTAAAAGTACAAAAAATGTCTTTGTCATAGCACAAATACAGCGCCTACTTTAAACTGCATAGACTAATCTTCTCCTTACTGCTGAACTTGTCTTCCTCAGTGCAGCCTCCCCAAAAGCCAGTTCTGAATTTGTGGGGTCTGGTAACAAAAACATACAGTGGTGTGAAAAAGTATTTGCCCCCTTACTGATTTCTTATCTTTTTGCATGTTTGTCACACTGTAATGTTTCAGATCATCAAACAAATTTAAATATTAGTCAAAGATAACACAAGTAAACACATCATGCAGTTTTTAAATGAAGGTTTTTATTATTAAGGGAAAACAAAATCCAAAACTACAAAGCCCTGTGTGAATAAGTGTTTGCCCCCTAAACCTAATAACTGGTTGGGCCACCCTTAGCAGCAACAACTGCAATCAAGCGTTTTCGATAACTTGCCATGAGTCTGCCACAGCGCTGTGGAGGAATTTTGGCCCACTCATCTTGGCAGAATTGTTGTAAGTCAGCCACATTGGAAGGTTTTCGGGCATGAACTGCCTTTTTAAGGTCATGCCACAGCATCTCAATTGGATTCAGGTCAGGACTTTGACTAGGCCACTCCAAAGTCTTCATTTTGTTTTTCTTCAGCCATTCAGAAGTGGACTTGCTGGTGTGCTTTGGATCATTGTCCTGCTGCAGAACCCAAATTCGCTTCAGCTTGAGGTCACAAACGGATGGCCGGACATTCTCCTTCAGGATATTTTGGTACACAGCAGAATTCATGGTCCCATTTATCACAGCAAGTCTTCCAGGCCCTGAAGCAGCAAAACAGCCCCAGACCATCACACTACCACCACCATATTTCACTGTTGGTATGATGTTCTTTTTCTGAAATGCGCTGTTACTTTTACGCCACACATAATGGGACACACACCTTCCAAAAAGTTCAACTTTTGTCTCGTCTGTCCACAGAGTATTATCCCAAAAGTCTTGCAGCAATAAATGCACATTGTGTTTAAAATCATCTTTGCTCAGTATATTCCATTTTTATTTATTAGCTTAGCTCTATGATAGGTCAAAGGACAAGTCAAGTGAATTTTAAGATCACAAAACTACTTCACATGACCTGCTACACTTATGGACTGTAAAGATTGAACATATTTAACGTTTTCCCATGTTCAAACAAAAATTCAAATTTTGAATAAAAAGTGCCGACCCCACTATGTGGTGATTTATACCACATATCTTATTCATTAGACATATTTTTATATACTTTATGAGACTCTTCTCTCTCTTCACCTTAGTGTTTTTTCCGCTAGTGAAGGGTCGGCTCAAGCCATCAATTGCAACAGTTGGGGCTCTTCTCATTGGATATTAACTTTAATTCAATTTCTTAATGCAAGAAGTAGTTTTGAGACTGGTCTCGACCAATCTCGAGTAGTGCAACACTACCAATCATTCAGCACACAGCTTGCCTGACCTGTGGTGGCCATATAGGTGCATACTGGGATACTGGAAAACTAAAATAATTTTTAGTACAATTTTGACATTGTAAGCCAGTGGTCCCCAACCCCCGGGCCGCGGACCGGTACCGGTCCGTGGATCAATTGGTACCGGGCCGCACAAGAAATCATTAATTATTTCCGTTTTATTTATTATCTGAGTATGAACGATCTTTTATTTTGAAAAATGACCGCATTCTCTCGGTTACATCTCGGTCACTTGAGCGCCAAAACTGGCTTACTTGTGGACATATTCAGCCTGCTGAATGAACTCAATCTGTCACTTCAGGGGAAAATGACAACTGTCTTCAAGTTGGCAGATAAAGTA
>NW_018128138.1:904599-915962 GCF_001952655.1 Monopterus albus
CCCCGCCCCCCCCCCCCCCCCCTTTGGGCCGCGGTAAAATTATCAAGCGCTGACCGGTCCGCAGTGATAAAAAGGTTGGGGACCACTGTTGTAAGCCATAAGTATACTGGTTAAAAAAAGAGAAAAAAGAACTTTCCAGAACTATTAGCAACGTGATTTGGTTTTTACAGACAGTCTCAGAACTAACAGTCCAGCACATTAACTTCAAATAGTAACAGTATTTCTTTCACAGCTCAAAAAGGACCATGAAGTGTGTGTGTGTCTGAAAACTGGCTCAGCAGTACTGCAACCTAGAGATTCCTGTACAGATTCTCTAGCAGCAAAGAATTCAAAAGTTAGTCCTTGATGCAGAGTGTTTTATTTATTTATTTATTTATTTATTTATTTATTTTGCACTTTCTAGGTAGGGGCATGGATTTTAAAGTTTGATGCTAGCATTCTAATGCTCCTTGAGTTTTGCCTGGTATGCACTAAACTTCTTTAAATGTTGTGAAAAAGAAAACACAACATCACACCGTGGTAAACACTTTACTATCCCAACCCTTTTTTGGAATGTGTTGCAGGCATCAGAATTGAAGTGTGTTTTTATTTTGAACAAAAAATAAATTTGATGATGTATCACATCAAAAAATGTGCTGCTGCTTTGTTTTCAATGTAATGTAGGACATAGATGACTTACAAATCACTATTTTCAGTGTTAATTTTGATTTTTACATACCATCCTAACTTTTTCTGATTTGGGGTTGTAAACTGGACAGCACTCAGAGAGTATAACCTCCACTGAGGGCAACTCCATTTCCTCATAATGCCGTAACAGTAACATCCCCATGATAGTTTGACCCTCATAATATGATTGCTTGACCATGAAAACCTACTGCTGGCATTTCATGCTGGTATCTTTATTAGTTTGAAATTTATTCACTTCAGTTTTATTTGTAGATTAAAGGTCCTTCAACACATATAGCAATTTCCATATTCCTGGCACACAGTCTGGTTGGCTAGTTCATCTCTGTAATTTAGAAAAATAAAACCCATTAAATGAGCACTTTGAAGTAATGCACAACATTAGCATGACATACAGCTCATTGCAACAGGGATCTTGTCAATAGCAAGTGTCATGTGTTGAAAGTGACACCATCAGTGTTGTTACTGTTCTGTGCAGAAATATGTTTGTCTTTGGCATGAGACTACATGGCATTACAGTCCAAGTCTCTGGAATAGATTCTGAACCTAACTTTCACCCTAGCACTAATCAGTCATGTCTTCTGAATGCTTAACCTGACCCCGCAGGCTTTGGAATGTGTACCTAGAACTGAAATGAGTGGCTATAATGCTAAGTTTAAAAAGTGTAATGTTAACACATTATAAGTGACTCAAATTGCAGCATGAGACATAATGAAATGTTAGAAGACTGGTTCAATGAAAAGCCTGAACAGGACTTCATACTAGCTTTTTCCACCGGTACCACAGGTGCTCTTTCCTGCAAACCTTAGGAGCACCAATACAAAATTTAGGTGCACCGCTAAAATCAAAATGCAACCCAACACATTCCCAATTTTTAGTGGTGTTGATCTATTTTTTAAAAATGTACTAATTCATTTCTCATTTTAATGTGATTAATTGCAATTAATTGTGCAAACTCCTAATCATTCTACTCTGAATACCAAATTAACGTAGAAAAAAATTCAATCCACTTGAGCAAACATAAATTGAAGTTCAGTGACATCATAAAAGGCTAGAGAAGCCACAAAGAAAAAGAGAGGCCACTGTAGAGTAAACAATCATCCTCTACTGTGTTAAGAGGGTGACCATTTTTAGATATCCAGTTACCTAAAGCCTATATTACTTTATCATTTGTTTAGATCAGTGATCTTTACAATTTTTCTATGAGAGCCACATTGGCAGGACAAAATCAGCAGGAGAGCCACTGTGTAGTGGTGGATGGCCAGTAATCAGGGGAAGATGGCTAAGATTTAACAACTATATTTACAAGTGATTAGCACAGCACTATGGCAGTACGAACAGGAACAACAGAAAGATGAACAATACCCTCGAACCTACACTGCATCAATAGTGTCCCTAGTGGAAATAAGCAGAACAACATGCAACACAATACACTGTACAGAACACAACACACTGCTACCATAAAACATCAAATGCCCAACCACCACCACCATTATCTGCTGTTTGATTTGTCATCCTACAACATAAAATAGGTAAGGCAACCAATAAAATCCTATTTAAAAATGGTCTTACTTCAGTACTGGGATGAGTAGACTTAGACATGCACTTCCTTCATGTTATACTGTATTTGTAGTTTGTTGTTGCAGTCCTTGTGAAGCATTCAAGATGTGCATTGGTAAGCTAGTTTCTCTGTTTTGTCTAGATGGTGTTCATAGTTGAACATGCTGACTCACAAGTCAATTTTGATAAATGGCAGAAACCAAATGCGACTGGGCCAATATACAGGCCTATGCAACCCAGACACTAATAAGTTTTAGTAACTCTCAAAGAATATTACCCCTCCTGTTTCAAGAGATCAAATTCATACAAACTCTACAAGTACTGGGTTACCACACACAGATAAGTCTGCAAACAGAGATGTTGCATTTGTCCACAAAAATAAAGATTTATTTGAGTCACTAAATAAGTTAACAGTGGAACAATGTTTAAAAAAAGGCCTAACCACAAAAGCTAAAATACTATGGTTAAGAAGAAGTTACTCCCCACTCAATAAATACAGTGCAGAACAGGAATAAGAAATGGTCAGAGGTCTACAGGTTAGAAACGACCCATACATAATCACAACAGTCAATCCAAACCAAACCAAACCAAACATAGGAGGGTCTTGCCTCCCTGCACGTCAAACCATTTATATATGGCTCATACACCATAAAACTTGAGTACTATACAATGAACAAGAAATATAATGCTGAGTAAGCTTCTTAACATAAAAGCACACAAAACAAAAATAAGCAAAGCTAAGCAAGGCAAAACAGAGCAAAGCAAAGCGTTAAATAAGCAACGCAAAGCGAACAAGGCAAAGCAAAGCAGCAGTGGCTATCACTCCTGCAACGAGTAAAGTCACTGTTAATAGCGTAAAACCATCAAAACAATTAAAACCAACAGCACTACAGGTTACCTTGGCTGCATGTCACCCTAGCACAACATGTGTGATGGACACCACCTTCTGCAGGATCATGCTTACAATTATCACCCCTGGAGAGCATGCGGTAATCCCCCAACACAGAAAGCTGCCTTGGTTCTGTACTGGAAATAAACGCTTCCCTGAAGTGCTCCTTGTGTGTGTAACATATTTGGTCAAATAAAGTGATTATTGTGATTTTTGCTTCAGCACAACAGTTTAGATGCCTTCTTCAAGTGTGCAGGTTCAGCTGTGCAAGTGCAATGACAGCCATATCATCTGTAAAACCGAAGAGCCCATGGCATGCTCATCTTCCTCATTTCCAGCCATTTAATGTTTAATCTTGGATACCTCTAGATTAGTTTTGCACCCATCATAACTCCAAATAGTGTGGAATTATTTCAGAACAATAAAACCCAAGAACCTCCTCCTGAAATCGAGAGGACAGTTTGTGAATGTGCACAACTCCTGTTGCAGGCATGGTGTTGACATCTGTTTCCCCTAACCTGAAGCCTTACATTATCCTATCCACAACCACCAAGGGGGTCACTATATGAAACCGAGTTTTGAACAGCGGAAACATATCTCAACAGAGAACACTTTTTGACGCAAGACTGGTCAGGAAGCCAGGACAGCGCATAAACAAAAAATACTGACAAATAAGCTTTGTTTTCGATAATGGCAATACCTCAAATCCCAGAATATGAAAGTGGACCGCAGGACGAACCACAACAGCACTAATTAATTTGAATTTCTCCTCTATACATACAGCATGTAAACAGCAGAATATGTACTGATGAAAAGACTATATGTACCGATTTGTTAAAGATCGTTGTAATCAAGACATAACATATAAAGTATTTCTGTTTTTGAAAAAATAATAGTATCAAAGGTTTTCATCCTGTGTGCACGCAAGCGTGTGTAAATACTGTATGTGCAGAACAGAGAGGCACAAATCTATCCAGCTGCTCTGTAATGCCACAACAGTTTCAAAAAGTCAAAGAAATTTTTTTGGTCTGACAGTAATGTTAAAGCAAAAATGTGACAGTGCCAGTGCTGTGATGTTGAAGAAGATGGAGCTATGCAAATATAATTTTTGTTTATTTAAAAGAAAACTCTAGGACACTTTTCAGTAGTCAGGATATGACTAGTAACTTAACAAAAAGCCTGTAGACAGGCCTGGGCAGTAAATGAAAAATATGCCTCTATTAGCATGTTGTTTTTTATTAGGGTTAGATTAGTATGTAAACACAACAATTTATGGTTAGTAGCCTACTGGGTGGATGAGGAAATTGATTTTGTCAAGAAATAAGCATAAGGATAATCACCTTTATTGGCCAAGTATGTTACACACAAGGAATTTGTTCCCGGTACAGAACCGATGGCAGCCATCTGCGGCGCCAACTCAACCATCCCAACACCCATGAGGGGGAGCTAGAGCTAATGCGTGAACCATCTCGATTTATCGCTCTGACTCCCCCATTCGTGGGCCTACTCCTACTGGACCTACCTTCCATCATGGCGGCATACATTGGCGGGGGGGTGGGTTCAGTTCAGTGTCTTGCCCACTTTGGCACGTGGACTGCAGGCACCGAGATTCAAACCTTCAACCTTCTAGTTGGGAGACGACTGCTCTACCCACCGCACCAATGTCGCCTCCCCTGAGGCTCCAAATAGCTCCAATATACTGTATAACTAAAACCACATACTGTACTTTTACATACTGTGTGCTTTTTGCTTTGTAAGTGTTGCTAGGGAGGGAGTCAGGCTAGAGCCAGGTTTACTCCTGTTTTCAGTCTAATTATATCCTAACTCCAGCTCTACACTTAACACACAGATGTGAGATTGATACAGTATCAATCTTCTGATCCCAATGTTGGAAAGAAGGCAAATAAGCTATTCCCCAAAATGCTGAACTATTCCTTTGAATTATAAAAGGAGAACTGAAAAGAAAATAAACTAAATTAAGAGAAATTAGAGAGCCAAATATAAAAGCATGAAAAAAACTGCAATAGTAAAGGAAAACCTAAGCAGCCACATGAGAAGAAACCAGTGTTTCCCTCTTTGTTTATTTAAGTGACTAAATGCTTTTCCTTTAACCATTCCTCAGAATCAGTTTTGACAGTGGGCATGTTGCTGCTCAAAATTAAAGACCTATTAATCATTGTGAATTTATTTGCTCTGAATGGTCTGCAGACAATGACTTCCCTCAGCTCCTGGTTTGGTGTTTTTGGAGGAAGTTCCTTCTTCATAGTTAGAAGTTTACTCATGAACTCTTCTCCATCCACTGCTCTTCCAATGACCCCTCTGAACATCTGGTACTGTTTAAACTTCCAATAGGGCAGAAAATTTTCAGCCACATCTTCATTGTTTTGCTAATTTTCTATTTTAGCATGTGTCTGATATTAATGATCAAAGTCCCATGGCAGCATCTGTGGATGAGTGCTGAGCATTTAAGTGGCACCAGGACAGTAGGCTCAGAGACAGAGAGGCTAGCAGTCATGCAACAGGGTGAAAGGCTAACAGGCTTTTACTGAAATCAGCTGTGTGAGAGACTGTCAAGCCTGACATAACTTGCACCTACACACCATTACTATTGCAGGGTCTAAAAATTTACACTATAGAAAAATACAACATAATATTTAGGGAAATCGTATTTTTTAAAGCAACAAAGAAGAGCATTTTTGAAAAACAAACAAAAAGCAGAACAATTTGCATTTTCACATAAGGGTCTTCATTAGAATTTACAATTAGTATTGTCTAATAAAGTACTTTGGTACAAAGATAACTGGTCAAATACAAAAATAAGCTTGTTTATGAAATATGTTTTTATTATTAGCATAAAAACCCCTGCACAATCATAAGTCATTCCTGTATGTTATGTATAGTATGTGAGACAGAAGCCCAAGCTGTTATAGACATTTCTTATCCACTTAAAATAACACAGCTTGAATTTATGTGCTCATTTTATTGTGTCATATTTATCCAGAACATTTGTGCAGACTCTCTGTATTCCACATTGGTGCTTCACAACCAACAGTAAGTTATTGTGTTTATCTAAATGTCTAACTGCAGGTTGTGTGCTGTCTGGGACTGGATGCGTTACAAATCTTCATATAGGAATGGAATATACACACTGTTTATGAGGAGGCTGAGCAACCTCAGGAGATGTGGGCCTTGTTGTGTGGATGCTGTAAAGCATACACACTATGCTCTCCTGTTCTGTATAAATTATTATTACTATTGTATGGATGTATGTTCAGCTCCTCAAGGACATTCATGCTTCTATTCAGACGTTTTCTAAACTTCATACTTTTGAAATATTTAGCTTTATTTTGAAAATCTTGCTCCATTCAAATGAATGGGAAAATCCTACTTCAGCATAGTTTCAGCTATCAAAATGTTCAGTTCTTCAAGGACATTCATGCTTCTCTTCAGGATTTTTCCAAACCTTATATCTTTGAAATATTTAGCTTTATTTTGAAAATTTTGCCCCATTCCAACAAATGGGAAAGTTCTACTTCAGCATAATTTCAGCTATTTCAGGTATGAAAATGCTCAGCTCTTCAAGGACATTCATGCTTCTTTTCAGGATTTTTCCAAACCTTATACCTTTGAAATATTTAGGTTTATTTTGAAAATTATGCCCCATTCAAAATAATGGGAAAATTGTACTTCAGCATACTTTCAGGTAGATACGCCTTTCAGGTGTCAAAATATTCAGCATTTTCAGGGCAATCCTTCAGCAGACAGCATCCACATGCATTTTTGACAGGAAATGCATTTCTCTAGTTTTTATTCTGGGATCTTCCACCTTTTTTTTTTGGCACTTTATAAGTCCTTTATAAGTCATACTTTCAGCTATACAGGCCATTGAGGTCTTCATCTCTTCAACTCTTCAGGGACATCCCTGTGTGTACTCAACTTTTTTATAACATTTATACTTTTTAATTGATTCAGCTTTATTTTTTGCAATATAAGTCAATGGGAGCTCAAAGTGCTGAGTCAATGACATAGTCTTGGAGTGCCATCTGGTGGTCCATAAAATGCAGCGCAATTGAGACATGCCCATAGATAACTCCTTTCTCTGTCTCTCTCCCCCTCCCCCTCCCTCTCCCTCTCTCTGTCTCCCCCCCCCCCCCCCCACACGCCTCAACTATTTCAACAACTATTTCTAGCACTTTCATGATGATCTTTCAGCTTTTTTTAGCATCCACACGCATTTACGACAGGAAATGCATTTCTCTAGTTTAGATTGTGTTTTTATGTAGATTGCTTGGATAATGTTACTTCAGAGAACGTATGTGGTTTTTGGCAAAAGAACAAAAGTTATAAAGAGGCATTTATATCATTGCAATTTCCAAGTTGAGACAGTGAGAGAACAAGAAGAGTATTGTATCTTTTTGTTCTATTTTTATAGGCCTTGTTCTCTAAGGCTATGGCTTTTGGGTAACATTCCACGCATGTGCAACACTGAAAAGGCTTTTCCCATGCCCACCTTCTGTGTGGACCCCACATACATCAGCTGTCTATTGTATAAATAGTGTGTACAGTCAGCTTCCATTTTTTCTTCAGCTATGAGCAACATTAAACATTCTTCAAGAGGACATCTAGCTACTCTAGAAACTACATCATGTTTCAACCTACAACATGGCTATTGGCCATAAATTTCGATGAGGTAAAGCATTGCATTAGTACACCAGTCTGGCCCTTACTGCCCAGGCACCATGTGTTGTGCCGGTTTCATGCCCCACCCCCACCCCCCTAGGCAGACAGGACAGTGAATGCCATCACTGTCACAGTAGTGGAGAATGTGCGGCCGGGCCTCGTAAAATAAACTGCTGATGTGGCAGCGGAGATACTTGGCCCCAGTGGTGTGGAGGAATCGGAGTCAGATAATTCGATTACCCATTTGAGGTCCTCCAAGCTGGTTTTTGTCAACCATCCCAACACCCATGAGGGGGAGCTAGAGCTAATGCATGAACCATCTTGATTTATCACTCTGACTCCCCCGTTCGTGGGCCTACTCCTACTGGACCTGCCTTCCATCATGGCGGCATACATTGGCAGTACTGCTGGTGCTGTTGCTCATGACCCAGTAGGGGCTCCTTATTTGTTATTACCCATGGCAGGCACCTCGGTTTGACTCAGTCTTCCCCACCACCCCCCAGAACAACGTTTGGCAGCAATTTCTAAAGTCAAGACAACCCCTCCACTGTGAGATTAATGATGGGTTATACCTGCAGTCCCACCTTAGAGGGCGGAGCCTATATAAAATAGAACATTGGTTGCACATTGTAACCACAGATTACTGTAAATGCACCATTCCCTGATCTTTTTCTACCAACACAAACTGTGAAAACATGTTACAACTGAAACCCTTTTCAGACACGCACTGGATGCCTACAATTCTCCAGAGATTACCCAGGGCATCCTTATGTGAGAACACAAATGTCTGAGTCAGTAAACCAGGACCTTAAGTGGAAATGCACGGCCTGAGGCAAGAAGACAAACTATTACTTCACAGTTTAGGATTAGGACAGTGGATCTTTCATACTCTGCCAATTACTGGTAATAATTTAGCATCAGCTTTTGCTGTATGTAATTCTGGAGTGCCATACATTCATGAAGAGTTCAGGGAACACAGGAATTAACATATAGTGCGATACATTGCTGCATTAAGGGAACTACTGCAACTGCAATAGGTGAATTCTCCAGTACAGATGATATGACCTGGGACCAGCATGGGCCACGTGTTGCTAAAAGCTACCCTGACATTAGCTGAAGCTTTTACCATAACTACGCAAGTTGAATCAGTTTACCAACAAGATGAGTCTATGGCAGAATCAGTTTACCAACAAGATGAGTCCTTGGCAGGTGACCATCACTTTCCTGTACAAGTTGTCCAGACTCAGAATACAGTTGAAAACAGACAGGTCAAGACCCCTTTGAAAACAGTGGTTGCTTGATCTGCACGTACCTGTTACCACTGTAGTTCAGAAAAGCGCCTTCCCAGTTCCCATGTTTATACAGATGCAAAAGCAATCTGCAAAAGTTGCAGGAAAAAAGGACATTTTTCCTGTGTGTGCCAGTCCCACCACACCCAGTCAGTGAATGAGGTTGAAATGCCTGAATACACACTTCCATTAGTGGAAGGAACAGATATTCCTGATAAAATACAGTGCACTGTGGGCATTCCAGCTGTGACAGTAGTAAAGACAGTGAGACTAACTGTGGACAGTAGTGCTTCATTTTCTGCTCTGCCCAAATGTTTCTACAAGGAGCACTTCAGGGAAGCTCCTCTCCAGTCTTCAGTCAAGCTGGTGGCATGTTCACAGGTTCCTCTTACTGTACTAGGCTGCATGAAAGCAACTGTTCACATGGATGGCATTACAGGCCCAGCCAATGTCTACGTCCTGGACTAAGGAACAGCACTTATGGGACAGGGCTTGCTATGTACTCTCCAGCTGCGTATTGAAGGTAACACTGTGTACCACCTGTATCAGTTTCTTATCCCTGCTCTGCAGCATCAGTAGGATATCTTGCCACAATATACTGCCTTTCTTTCTGCCAACTGCTTCCCCCCTCTCTGTGGACATGGTACCAGAATTATTAGCTTTGCTGTCAACTTCACCTGTCTCTGTGACTGCCAGTGAATTTTAAGAAGCTTCATCCTCCTGCACAGAGTTTGCTTCTCTGCAGATGCATCAGCTGCAGCCACTTTCTATATAAGCCATGCCACCACTACTGAGACCTTATTTCAAGATAAGACATTCAAGATTCAAGATTTTTATTTGCCATTTATGCATAAACTGGCAGTCTAGGCATATAGGAATTTTTGTGCAGCTTGCCTTTGGAGTCAGGTAAGGAGTCAAAAACCAGAAAGGACATTTAGTAAAAAGGTTACATAAGGGCGACAAAGTATTAAAACACAATACACAAAAATAGGGTAATAGTATTTTCCACAGTGAACTTCAAACATCACACTTAGTAATTCAGATAGTAACATGTAATATGTTTCTACTGAAATATTACACACTTTATCGCTTACACAGTGACTGTTAAGATAGGGATAAGCTCCGCATCCTCCTTGGCCAAGCCTTAAGTGTTGTGTGTTATGGTCTGAAAGGAGTACATTTATTGCTGCAGAATGTTACACAATACTGTTTTATTGCAGGAAGAGCAATCTTTAAGTAAGCAGGGATGTTGTGTCCAGTGTATCTTTCTGTTCTGCACTGTACCAGTGGTCACGATGTGGGCTCACGTGCGAGCAGCTGGCGGGATGAACCGTGTTATGGGTAGTTACATTATGGCAGTATGTTGCTGCATATCTGCTGTGAGCGCTAGTTCCACAGTAAATTAGAATATTAAACCATCCTTTGATTCCTGACTCTTGTGACCCCCACAACCACTATAAAGAGGGCTTTGTGTATGCACTGATGATGAGGTCACTGATGTAAATGAGGGGCTCAAGGTGAAAGTTTCCTACTAAAACCAAAGCGAGGCTGAAAATAAATACACACTATTCAATCAAGAGAAAACATTTTATTTGAAACCTTTCTCAGATAATTTGACACAACACTTGTGGTAATTACATTTGTAACACTCTGCTCATACATTTTGAAACTATTTTAAAACACATTTAAATCAAACTCTGAAGTTAGTGTAGAACAAGACAGATGCAAAGGTGAATATTAGCCTGCACAATTACAGCCAGGCTATTTGTACTGTTAGAGGAGAAGGTTGCTAAATGCAGGGGAATCTTATTGTTTTGGGAGAGGAAGGAGCAATTTGATTTAGGTATTGTATTTTATTTCTTGCCTTCTTCATACTGTAAGAAATGTATGTTACAAGATAGTTTAGTCAAAACCATGCCTTTAGTGTGCACCATGGATAAAAACTGAACAAAGCCATGAGCAGTTTTGAGAAACAGTAGGTGAGTGTTAGGGATTTAATAATCTCTCTCTAAAAAGGACACCATCCAGAAGTCGCCTGCCTTCAGCACTACAACAGAACAATGAAAAAGTTAAATATACATGTAAGTTAACCCATAATATAATGAATGTTTCACACAAGATGTTTTACAAAGGGGTGAAGTCAAGATATTGTGATGCTGAACCCCCAAAGCAGCCAAATAGCTCCTGCCTGTGCCCTGTTCCCATTGTCAACGATTGAGGTAAAAACTAATAATAATGTTTATTCAATACATCTTGGTAAA
>NW_018128138.1:915982-929537 GCF_001952655.1 Monopterus albus
CCTGTTGGCTTGGGCCAGAAGTCGAATGTTGCGCACACAACCAGCAGCAAAATCCTGGAGCGCGTCGTCATCAGAGCCTATGAGTTGGATGAGGGGCTGTGGGAGAACAGGACAGAGGTTACAGGCAGCAGCAGGGACAGACTCCTAAAGAATCATTATTTGGACTAACACAGCTTTGGAAAAACATCTGCTGTACATGTTGCTAGTCACTGCACACTAACACTGGCAAGGGCCACAAGGATATACAGTGGCTGTGTGGTGGCAGCGTCAGACAGCACTGGCATGTGTTCCTCTGTGTGTATGTGGATGTCCTATTTCCAAACCATGCTTCAGCAAAGGGGTTACAGCTGTGGGTACACATTCCTCAGTAGGGTTGTTCAGATGAAAACCTGAGCATGAGCCACACCATTTGAAAGCCTGTCTGCTATTCGAAGGGTCAGAATATTTCCATGTATTAGTGGCTTACGTAATGCTTTTGTCAGATCTTACTGTAGAACAAGGTTCTTTTCTCTCCATAAATCTTCTAGCTTTGGAAGTAAATTTTTTTTGGTTACATAAATAACGAACAAAAAATTTTGGCAAATGAGTGACATGTTTTTGGCTGAGATTTTTTTCACTTTTATCTGCAGCAAAACCACGATGTTATGTTTGTGGGCGGCTGTGTGGCTGAATCACAACAAAAATAAGCGTAAAGAGTAAAGTAAAAACAAATAATGGTGCAATGGATGAATCTAAATTTGTTCAATGTGTGGTAAAATCAGAATGGTGTGCCACTGAAGTTTCCTAAGACACAACTGCAATTATTTCAGATAGTTTTGTTTACATCCGTAATTAAACAGCAACATTACATCCATCAAGTAAGCTCTTAACTCCTAAACATCCCATCTCCCTGCTCCTAAATATAATGAAGCCTTCATAATACTGAAATTACTCAGACATATGAGGCATTTTTAAGCTCCATATATCAAAACCTTGTTCTCAACTGAATGAAAAAGGATTTTGAAAAAGATTTCTTAAACAAAGAGCATAATGCTATGGGCTTACAAGTGGTGTTTGAACACCATCTGGATAGTTTCCCTGGTTTTGGTGTAGCAATGTCACATCCCTGTTGTATCCTCCTGAGCAACACAGAGGACAATATCTAGAATGTCACTGTCAAAGGAAATGATCCAAGAACTAAGCCTCTTCCAAACTGAAATCCATTCACTAATTCATTTAGTTTAAAGAAGCAGAAAGACTGAAAATCTTTGACTAATCTCAGTTTTCTCCATTTCTGTCCCCTTTTGTCGCCTTCTTACATAAAACTCATTCTGTTCAGCACTGGCTCCACAGTTCAACATAGGGAACGACAGGATTCCTTTGTCATAAAATATCCCTGTAAACTTGAATAATAATTTCCAATAATATTTGTTTTGTAAATTTTTCCTTATCTCCAATTAATTTGCGCTCAAGGCAAACCTGTGTTTGTGTTCCTCTAGGGTTATAGTTGTGCTCATATACAGTGAAGCAGGTCAAAGCAGAGCTGAGGTTGACTCTGATCCCTCCCCATCTATACAAATCTGAAATGCCACTCCACACATTTGTGTGAAGAAGAAGACATACCCAGGATTTTCAATGTAAACATAAAAGGTAGAAGGAAAACTGATGAAAGATAAGGTCAGCCAGTTTGTGTATGAAAACAAAGGCGAACCTACAGTGGATGGACTGTATAAATCAATTCAAAACTGAAATAGTAGTATCCTTCCTCCTGATTATAATCACATCTTTTTGCTGGAAAAGACACAGAGCAGTCTGAGATGCCAGCTGCTCTCAATGCACCAGTTGATTATACAGTATGTGATTCATTTCCCCCCAGGTTTTATATGGCATTTAAATAGCATACAAAACACCCCCAAAAGCAAATTGACATCCAGAGAAAACACACAGCTCACTAAACTAAAAGTCAGTTGTGAAAAAAGAGAAGTATCAGAGGCAGCACTTTTGATAATCTCATAGCATGTTTTTCAGACGTTGTCAAATAATAAATGAAACACACAACAAGACTCCAATAAGCTTCTCTCTTTGCTGCCTTGTTTTCTAGCTTGCTCTTTCCTTCTCAGCCACGATCTCTAGGAATATAATATACCACTTGTTAAATATTCCATAACTGTAGTAACATGAACACTTGCTCCACATTTCTGAATTTTTTGCCCAGAGTCTGAGATGGCTGCACATATGCATGTGTACACACATCCTGTCATACATGGAGGTGTCATGGTGTTAAGTGTGCTCTTTTGGACCTCATCTGCCTGCAGGATTTCAGGGTGAAATTCTCCTGCAGAGGGTCTGACAGCCCTTATAGCTCTATTAGCCTGCCACTCCCCCTCATCCCCCTCAAACCAACTTCAGTGTTCCCATGTTTTAGACTCCACTGAGGAAGCAAATAGCACAAGCAGACAGCAGTGTTTACTTAGGCTGAAGTAAAGCTGGTGAGGGAAGTCAAGGTAAACAGCAGTCCTTGCAGCCTCCAGTAAGCCACAGACTGTTAAACTGCTTTTTCTGTGTATCTGAAGCAAAAAGGAGGGAGGAAGCTTTTGACAGTGACTGTAAGGGAAAAGTTTCAGTCTGAACCCAGAGCCGGTTCAACCCAAGGAATATAGTTTGGCATTTCTGGTCCATGTGTGAGGGAGCCAGGTTTCAGTCAAAGGCTCAAAACATTATACTTCATGGACCAACATTTTAATCATAATAAAGCACATTGCACATCTATCATCACCTCACCATACCCACAACCTGGAGTCATGTTGTACACAAACCAAGAGGAAGCTTCAAAAGTAAATTTATTGTGCTCTTCTTTCTCTTTATTCCCTACCACATTTGTGTACATTTTGCCCCCCAGAGCTTCAATGCACACTTTCACTCCTGCAGTCCTAGCTTGTCAACTAAATTAAAAAATAAAACACTGCTGCTGTTTTCTCATATAGATTAGTTATAAATTATAAGACAAAAATACATACCAGTACCTGGCAAAGGCTCCTTCAGTTGAAATTTACCAATAATTATTAACTGAATTTTGTAATTATCATTGACTTACTTCACAAAGCCTTTCTTACCAAAGAGCCTCTTACAAATAACTGGCTGAGGCTGTCCACAAGGATTTATAGTTTCAGCAAACAATTCCCAGTCCTTTGGAAGCAATATAAAGCACATGCGAAGGCATGTTGATTTTGTACATGACACAAAAAGAAGCACATCCATGTAAAACTGTGAGATACCTAGAGTAGATGTCAAATCAAACAGGGAGGGTAATTCATCTTTAAGGCTAAAATTCTCATTTTTCTGTTTCTGTGTATGTGTTTCCTGTGAGAGCAAGCACTTGAATTCCTTTTCTTGAACCTGATCCAACACATTCCATGCAAAATGGAAATGACAAAGATGAAAATAACAAAAACATGAAAATAAGGCCATTTTAAATGTGTAATACCCATAGAACTGAAACTAAATAACTGCATGGAAAATATTTGAATGGTTTTCAATGAGTAATAAAAACACTAAGACAGGTCACTAATGTGTTTTCCAGTGTGAAATACTTTTTTCAGTGCTTAATTTCCACTGTGAAGCTTAAGGGACTGGGCCATACACCATTAAGGGTGTGAGAGGAAAGTTACTTTCAAGACCAACTCTCTGAAATACAGTTGCAGCAGCATAAGAGGCAGTCCAGATCTCCAGCTATTCAAAACTACTGGAAATATAACACATTCTTCCTAGCAGTTGCCAATATGCAGTATCATGAAACAGAGCATCACAGTGCACAGTGGAGACTTACAAGCTCCCACACTGTAATGTTTCCTCTGGGGTTAGGCAGGTAAGTATCAGCTTCCTGGCCCAGACTGGCTGAGACTGATGCAAGACTGAACAATGAGGTTGTCTGTGTTGTGTTCCCTGTCTGAGATTCGGAACAAATGCAGTGATAATGAGGTTACATGGCCTTTGGTAATTAAGCTGCTTAAAAGTTCAAAAATACATTACAGTGTGTTGCAACTTTTAACTTCCACATTAAAAATGGCAAACACAGGGACAATTAAATTTTTTTTGTATGTCTTGAATTTGCACATACAGATATGTATTCACACCAAAACTCACACTAGAATTAAAAATACAGACACACACACACACTTTGAGCAAGAGGGGTTTGTCTAGTTTTGACATGGCTCAAAGTACAAAAAGCGTTCAGCCAGTCCAGTTACTAATTATAACTATTTAAACCACATATGCGCACTGTAACAGCATTTAACGCTAAAGTACACCATTTAATGGATATGAGGAAAAAAATCTACATATTTGGCTGCAGTTGAGTTAGTGTTAGTTTTTTTCACTAGAATCATTCAAAACAAGATGGCGCCAGTGTTGGTGGCTGCTCATCTGTTGCTCTCTTTCTGGCTGGTGATTGTGGCGTTTTTAATTGTTGGTGTATCAAGGACTGAGTCTCTGCTGGTGTATGATTGCCGTTTTCTTCTAGGTCTTCAATTTAAGGGCGAGGACAAGGACGTGACGGACAAGGAACTGTTCCCCCGGTTTTATCGGGGATCCCGGCTTATTTGCTCTGGGCATCGGCCTTGTTCCCCTGGCGGAAACGTTTCCGTCGGCAGGGCCGGTGTAGTGGGCAGTTGGTGAGACTAAAGGCTCATCTTACATACTCATCATCTAGTTCCTGGAAGGGCTGGAGACCATATCCAGGGTTTATGGTGCCGCGGCATGTAAGGGATCCTAACCATGGCTATCTGGTGTCTATTGTGGGTGGTGACGAGGGTCCGCGGCCCAGTGGGCCTTGTCCCTCTCGGCTTCACCGGCGTGGGGTGGATCTTTGTGCTTTGAAGCCGCTTCGACCGGTTTCGCAACCGGTGGTGCCTCAAGCTCAGGACCTGGCAAGGTTTGGCCTGGTGAATGTCCGCTCACTGAGGAATAAAACCTTTATTTTAAGGGACTTTTTTAACTCGAAGGATTTGGATTTTCTCTTTCTCACAGAGACTTGGGTTGATGCCGGGGATTTTAGTGCTTTTACGGACCTCTTGCCGGCAGGTTGTTCCTTTTTTAGCTTGCCACGCTTGTCAGGCCATGGTGGAGGGACAGCATGTGTTTATAAAGCAACCTTTTTTGTAGGCAGTGCACTTAATCTCTGCCTACGTTTTCTAGTTTTGAAATGACTTTACTTGAGGTGGGTCGTTTGGATCCTGTACTGTGTGCTGTCATTTATAGGCCATCGAGATATAACAAGGACTTTGTGAATGACTTTGCTGATTTTATCGCCGGCATTAGACCTCATTATGATCGTTTTCTTATATTGGGTGATTTTAATATACATGTGTGTTGCCCTGATAAACAACTGGTGAGGGAGTTTTTAACTATTATTGATGCTTTTGAACTGGTGCAGTGTGTGTCTGGTCCTACACATGAACGGGGACACATGCTGGACCTTGTTCTCTCGTATGGTGTGCCTGTGACTAATTTAAATATTTGTACGAATGTTTTTTCTGATCATTTGTCTATTGGTTTTGAGGCGAAACTGTTTTGCACAGTTGGTGCCCTGCGGGCGCCTGCCCAGCGCTGTCAGGCACTGAACCCTTCCACCCGCCCGTTTGTTTGCCACGGCGTTCGACCAGGCTATTGCATGTGCTGACAAGGCTGCTGGGGATACAGAGGGTCTTAGTGCTTGGTTTCATTCCTCTTGCAGCTATAAACTGGACTCTGTGGTCCCGATGAAAACTGTGCTGCTTAAGACTAGGGGGGAACCCTGGCTTGGCACTAGGACTTGTGCGGCCAGACAGATGTGCCGCAGAGCCGAAAGAAGGTGGAAAAAGGATGGACTGCAAGCTTCATTTCAAATTTTGAAGGGCTGTTGGCGCAATTATCAGAGGACTGTGGAAGAGTATTTGTCCAGTATTGTTGTAGCTAATAGTCATGATTTACGTGTATTATATAGAACAATCGGGACGGTGTTAAATCCCCCGCAGCCTGTCTGCCTGGAAGCAACGGTTGAACAATGTAATAAGTTCTTAGTTTATTTTAATGAGAAGATTGCTGCTACAAGGGCCCCTGTGGTAGGGTTAGTGCCCGATCCTTCGGTCTATACTCCTTGTGTGACTACTTGTGATGTTTTTGAGCCGGTAACTCTGACTTTTTTGGAGGGAGTGGTTGCCCAGGCCAAGCCTTCTGGCTCCTCTCGAGATGTCGTTTCTCCAGCTCTATTTAAGGAAGTCTTCCCTTGTATAGGAGGCACGGTTTTGGATATTATTAATAGTAGTTTGTCTTCTGATGTTGTGCCTGGTCATTTTAAGCATACCATTTTGCAACCGCTGCTAAAAAAGCCACGTCTGGATCAATCTGTGTTGAGTAATTTTAGGCCTATTTCTAAGTTACCTTTTATTTCGAGGATTTTGGAAAAAGTGGTCTATGCGCAGGTGAAATCCTTTTTAGATGAGAATAACTTATTGGAGGTTTTTCAATCTGGTTTTAAACCCATGCATAGTACAGAGTCAGCCTTACTGAAGGTTGTTAACAATATTTATTTAGCCACTGATGCGAGTGAATATGTGATTCTTGTCCTGCTGGACTTGACTGCGGCCTTTGACATGGTTAACCATTACATTTTAATATCTCAGCTTCAGGATTTAGTGGGCATACGTGGTGCTGCCCTAGCATGGTTTAAGTCATATTTATCGGGTAGATTGGTGTCTGTCAGGTTGGCAGATGTTGAATCTGTGACAACCCCTTTGTTATCTGGGGTCCCACAGGGCTCCATTTTGGGGCCTTTGCTTTTTTCATTGTATTTACTTCCCCTGGGCTCTATCTTTAGGAAACATGGGGTGTCTTTTCATTGTTATGCTGACGACGTCCATATTATTATGCCACTAAGTAAGAAGGACACCTACTCGGTTCAACCGCTTTTAGTCTTGCCGATATTAAAGGCTGGATGTCGTTAAACTGTCTAAAGTTAAATGATGCTAAAACAGAGGTTATAGTGTTTGGCCAAAATACGTCTGGTGACCCTCTTCCTGTAGACTTAGGTTTCTTGGGACAGTATGTGCGACCGGTGGTCACTGATTTGGGTGTTAAAATAGACTCCGATTTGAAAATGGAGAGCCAGATAAATGCAGTCGTAAAATCTGTTTTTTTTAATTTAAGGCAATTAGTAAAAGTAAAACCCTGCCCGCCTCCAGAGGGTCCAGAATGCCGCCGCTTGGTTATTGGTTGAGGAGCATAAGAGGGACCACATAACACCAGTGCTGGCATCTCTCCATTGGCTTCCGGTGCGTTTTAGGGTTCGTTTTAAGATTCTTTTATTTATTTATAAGTCCTTAAATGGGCTGGCACCATCCTATCTCGTGGAACTTTTGCGCCCGTATAATTCGTCGTGGTGCCTTAGATCAGCTGATCAGCTTCTTCTGGAGGCACCGAGGGCTAGGTGTAAAACTAGGGGGGATAGAGCCTTTGCTGTGGTGGGTCCAAACCTGTGGAACGCTTTCCCTCTTTATATTAGGCAGGCCCCCTCGTTGTCTATTTTTAAGTCTTATTTAAAGACCTACTTGTATTCATTGGCGTTTGGACAGGAATGAGACTCTGTCTGTAGTGTTAGTGTTTGTTTTATTGTTTATATTTTTATGTGATGATTTTAGATTTGTATGGTATGTTAAGCGCTTTGGTCAGCTGTGCTGTGGTAAAGCGCTACATAAATAAAGTTGAGTTGAGTTGAGTTGCAATGGCATAGCCACTTCATAATTTATATTGCAGTAGAAGAGGAAGGATTTAATGTCTGGGCAAAGTAGAAATAAATGTGTTCTGAGTATGTCACACCACAGAAAAATGTGTTAACCACCCAGCCAAATTTGAATGATTAAAAAGATCACCAAGTATATAAAATTAGTTTTCAAAATCATGAAAAAAGGAGTATTCTCTGCTCTGAAATGCTGCAGGGGTGTTGGGTGAAGAAACCTGAAACCACACCCAGGTCATGGAAATGTGCCATCTGTTGTCATCATGAACGTGTTAAGCGAGAAAATGTAGGGAGGAAATTGCATTTCCGAGGCAAAGACATAGCTAGCGTAGCTAGCTAGCAAACTGTAGGCTATAGTAGGTGTAGTAACTCAGGATCAAACAGGAAAACTGGTGTTAAAGCACTAGGGCTCTACAGGAGCATTTTATCAAAGATCACTGAGTGGTGGATTGGAAACAATGATTTTAGTGTTTATGGAGCCACTTCTCCTTTGTGTTAGTGTTTGAACAAGAGCAGGCAGTGCTCAGCTCCTACACCCACACGGAGCATACAGCAGCTGTCACAGCAGTGGAGACGGGGAGCCCAGAAGAAGTGAAAGTGAAACTTATGGCTGATGTTTACAGCAACTCTGCTCATTACTGCAGTGCAATAACACCTTTGCAAGTTAAATAGCAAGTAGGAGTAATTTAACAAAACACTTCATAAACAAGCATAAACCTGCAGAGAAGCCACAATTCAGCTTTGCCCGTTGTCTGCGAAATTGTTAGGCTAACAGCTAATAGTTATGTGGTGCTCTGTCCAGTGCGGCAGCTGCAAAGTCTGACATGTGGCCGTTATCTCCTCTCCCTTGCATTTCTATCCCTCCACCAACTATGTTGGTTCACACCTGCACCACCACATTCAGACTTCATGTGTTCCTACTCTTGTCATTGTTTAATACTGAGGCAGGGGCATGTATGTTTTTTTATTTTACAAAACATAACTGTGGCCATAAGGTATTGTCTGTACTCAGTCTCAGAGTGCACCTAAAAACAAATATAAGCACAGAGTTCTGTGCGCTCTACCAGTTATAATATAACAGTGTTGTGGTTAGGCGTTACGTTAAGGATGGCTCCAGTGCGTCATCAAGCCATGCTTTTTGCTCCACCCTGAAAAATCCTGAGCTCAGAAATGATGAATAACTGTGTAACAGTCTAACTTCACAATTCAGCACTACATAGTTTTCAGCTTTTTCACGTTTTCAGCAACTGTATTCTAACATGTATAATGTGTTTAGAAACAAACACATGGCACAAAAAGGTTTTCTCATGAGAAAGCCTTTTTCACAAGAAAGCCTTTTTATGTTAAACATGATTTAATTCTAATAGATAGCTTTAGCTAGTTTTAAAAAATAGCATTTGTTTCCCAAAATGCTGAAATGTGGGAACATGATCATCTGTGACAAGACATCAGTTTCAGCCTAATCTCACTGTCAGACACAAACATGAACAGTATCTGGAGCTGAGTGTGAAAATGACAAACAAATAATGCATGTTTCTTTTTTCTGTCTTTTTTTTGGAAGGAAGCTGGCGGATGTAGCCTTACAGAGAATTTAAAAAATGACCAAAAATACAAAAAAAAACAAAACAAAAAAACCTCGTTGTTAAGCAGCTCTGACTTCTTGGCCTGACCATATTGCTGCTACATTCTACTCTGATGTCCAGGAACAGCCCTTAGCAACAGTCTCCCCCAACTACAGCCCTTTGACTTGTGCTTGTACCAGAAAAATGGTACTTCGCACACACTGAGCTGTTTGCTTTTCTGAATTCCCATGATGGCTACAAAGTGGAGTCATGTTTCTGCCCCTGAACAAAAAACACTTTGTTTCTGCTCCATCAGTCAAAGGTTCTGAAAACAGTCAGCTTTTAAAAGTTTATTACTCAGTGTTTTTCACACATCACTAAAATAATGGTGCTGGATGGCCAAAGCACATTTTCCTAAGTGTAATTATTTGAAATTTTGTCTCAAAAGCACCAAATAAACTAGAGAAAAAAATACTTTGTAAATGATCTACAAAGAAAGAGCAGTGAAGAGTCAAAAAGTGGGACCTTGGATTGCAAGTAACCCGGTTTGCGAGTGTTTTGCAAGATGAGCAAAAATTTTTATTCCATATGCAATCAAGGTCTCGAGCCACGATTCAAAGGTAAAGTGCAGGTTAATTTGTTTTATTTTTACTTTATACTGTATTTTGTATTACTGTAATTATTTTTATATGGATAAGTGGGTGTGGAACGAATCATATGAGTTTCTATTATTTCTTATGAGGAAATTCGCTTTGATATACGAGTGCTTTGGATTATGAGCATGTTGCCAGAACGAATTATACTCACAATCCAAGGTTCCACTGTACAATGGTACTAAAACTGACCTTGACCACTCCTTTTTCATGCATGGTAATACAGTTGTTGGGGTCCTTGGACAGCTGGTACAGGGCCATGGCTGTGCTCTTGTGGACTGCACTGTCTTTTGACTTGAGGTAGTGCACTAGGGGAGCCACAGCTCCAGTATCACCAAAGGACACCCTGTTGCTGCCCCACATGCAGCAATGGCCAATGGCCCCAGCCAGGTTGTAACGAAGTCTGTCATCACTCTGTGAAGACAAGAACTGTTGTTTGTCCCCAGACATCTGTCTTTACAATAAAGGGAACCCTATGCACAGTTCAGAACAGCAAACTCTGCTAAATTATAGCTCCAAAGGGCCTAAAAGCTCTTAGCAAAATATCTACCAGTCTTCTTCTCTCTACTTAGTTTTATGCTGTACTGAATAGGAAACTTGTATATTGACAGTAACACCAGTACCCCAGAATAGTAAATTCTAGTTGTTGTCTCCAGTGATGAGGTGTACTTACTGTGTTCGTCAACCTTGCCAGCAATGGGACAACCCCGTGATCAGTGAGGACTGCCAGATTCTCCTTGTCTTTGGCTATTTTGGTGATGGCGGCACAAATGCTTGCTAGCACCTCGTTGTTTGTTGACTTCAGCAAGTTAACAATCAGTTCCAATCCACCAACCAGCGAGCGCACCATTTCCCCTGCATCCTATAGTCAGAGAATCTCTTATTAGATAGAGCTATATGAAAATGAATAAAAATTAGATGAAAAGTGAGGCAGCGAGATGGATGAGGAGATAGGAGAGAGTAATCAAACAAAACAAAACTAAAACAAAAAAAAAGTACAGTATAAACAAAGCATTTTCATCAGCTCAGGCAACAATCATAGTCAAACTAGAGAAATGCATTTCCTGTTGTAAATGTGTGTGGATGCTGATAAGCTGAAAGATCTTCCTGAAAATGCCTGAAATCAATTGCTGAAACAGCTGAAACATGAGATGAAATGGCTGAAGTTCTTTGTTGAAATAGTTGAGAAGAAATGGCTGAAGGTCTTTGTTGAATAATCTGAAGGATGAGACACAATAAACTAGGAATGGCCTTGAAGAGCTGAACATTTTGATACCTGAATGGCTTTGCTAGCTGAAAGTATGCTGAACTTAAGATGTGAAAATAGTCCAATAGGACCCCACAAAGTAGGTAAAACAAGTAGGTGTGAACATGTGTGTGAGAGAAGGGGGGAGACAGAGAGAGGAAGAAGGGGAGGGGGATAGAGACAGAGAGAGGGAGAGAGAGGAGGTTATGTAGTGGCATGTCTCAATTGTGCTGCATTTTATGAACCACCAGATGGCACTCCAAGACTATGTCATTGAATCAGCACTTTGAGCTCCCATTGACTTGTATTGCAAACAATAAAGCTGAATCAATTAAAATGTATAAACGGTATAAAAAAGAAAAATACAAGCAGGAGATGTCCTTGAAGGGTTGAACAAATTAGGACGTGTCAAATATAGCAATATCTGACCACTTCCTTATTCGTTTTGAAGTCTAACTACCGATAAGGCTGTCCAGACTGGTGGCCCCACAGTTGCGTTGCAGGATTATTACTTCCTCTACCCCCTCCGACTTTTCTGCTGCATTTTTAGACTCTGACCTCTATTCATCAGTAGATCATCATCCTCCGAGCTGCCCTGAGGTATTCCTCTCCTCGCTAAATTTGGCCTGTGCCCAGATCATGGACTCCATTGCGCCTTTTAGGACGAGAAAGGCTGGCAACACGACTACTCCTTGGCCCCTCCCTGGTCACGTTTATTAATCTCTGTCTGGATGCGGGTGTGGTTCCGACTTCTCTTAAGCACGCGATAGTTCGGCCACTCCTTAAAAGACCTAATCTGGATCCTTCTCTATTATCGTCTTTTCGTTCTATTTCCCCACCTACCCTTTTTTGCAAAAATTCTGGAAAAAATCGTATTCACCCAGTTCCAGTCTCACCTAGATTGTTTAAATATTGTTGACAAGTTTCAATCTGGCTTTAAGCCCCACCACAGTACAGAATCAGCGTTACTGAAGATTCATAATGATATCACTATGGCGCTTGATACCAAGTGTCCTGTTCTTTTAGTTCTTTTGGATCTACAGTATCTGCAGCTTTCAATACTGTTGATCACTCTGTTCTTTTGTCGAGACTTGAATTTTTTTGTTGGGCTTTTACACAATTAGTACAAACCATCCAGGAGAACTATCTTTATCACCGTAAAACAAATGCTTTCAAAAATAAAAACACCCTGTTTTTTATTCTGTGCACAAACAAATTATCTGATACATTTTAACCTGTCCTCTCACCCTAGTTTGTCGTAAAGATGAAACAAAATTTCAAACTTAAAAGTAACATGTAAACCTTTTACATGTTACACAGTGTAAACTCAGCACTTCATGGTTTATATTTATGGCACCAGCTGGTACCACAGGACTCTGAGCCACTTATAGGCCAATGCCTACCAAACCAGAATGCTGAGGGAACCACAGTGGAAGGTTTTAGCATGACTTGGCATATCAGGCCACTGTTTAAAATTACAATGACTAGCCAGAGAAGAATACATCAAGATGGCCGAGTCTACAGTGTTCAATGCTTTGAAAATAGTATTGAAATTTTCACCAAAGCATACAATTCTTAGATTACTTTATGCAAATTACAAAGCACACTTAATCTGAGCCCATCAACATCAATTTACTGTACATGCCCAGATCTAATTTATTATGTACACTCGATAATTTTATTATTCTGGGAGATTTTAACCACTCCAATCTCAGGAAAAACTTGCCTAAACTGTATGAGTTTGTAACCTTTTCTACTACAGGAAACAAAACACTTGACCATTGTTACAGTAACATTAGAAATGCTTTTTCAGCTGAACCTAAGCCTCATTTTGGTAGATCTGACCACCTACCAATCCAGCTCAAACCTACTTACACCAAACGACTCAAGGCGAAACCAGTCTCAGTGAGAACTGTTAACACCTGGAACAACTGTGCACAGGCCAGCCTGCAGGGCTGTCTAGCGGCCACAAACTGGAACATCTTCAAAAGGGCCACAGACGACATCTATGAATATGCAGAGACTGTGAGTGACTACATCAGCTGGTGCACACCCATATACGCACCAGCTAGAATGGTGCGTGTTTTCTCCAACCAAAAACCATGGTTTAATAGGGACATATTGATTGATTTGATTGATTGATTGATTTTATTCTTTCAAACATGCAGAACAGAACAAATGAACAAATGACAACAACACACATAATTACACATATCCAACCAATGCTAATCCAAAATCAGTTTGCTTACACATATTACATGTTTGAATGGAGTAGGAAGAAGTCAGACTTATCCAGTCCTACCCCATGACATCATATTATACAAAAATTAATGCATCATTGGCT
>NW_018128138.1:929674-932794 GCF_001952655.1 Monopterus albus
TTTTTTATTTGTTAAAAAAGTTTGACATATCCAATAAATTTCGTTCCACTTCATGATTGTGTCCCACTTGTTGTTGATTCTTCACAAAAAATTACAGTTTTATATCTTTATGTTTGAAGCCTGAAATGTGGCAAAAGGTCGCAAAGTTCAAGGGGGCCGAATACTTTCGCAAGGCACTGTAAATAGGCAGTAAACAATGCAGACAAACAAAGGAATGCTCATTGAAATGAGATAAATAGGAATAAAAATAGAGTACTTAAAAATAGAGACTTGTATGGATCTGTATGTAACCCACCTATAAAGTAGAGGCCCTGAGTTCAATTAACTCACAGTAACTATAACTGATGAATATTAAATCTCTAATAAACCTCTCTACATTATATGCCCTTAGATGTGGAACATTTAACACTAAAACTAAGGCCATTTTATTTACCTCAAGAGCTGCAATGTATCATTGTGAGTTTAGTTTATGCCCAGCCCCAGGACGCCACCCTCCCTGACAGCCTCAACAACTTCTATGCAAGGTCTGACAGGTTGAACACAGACACCCCCTTCAAAATCCCCCTGTGACCCAGGGGACATTACTTTTCAGGTGACGCACACACAGGTCTTGAAGTTCCTGAAACAGGTAAACCCCCATAAGGCGGCGGGACCAGACGATGTCCCCCCTAGGGTGTTGAGAACCTGTGGGGATCAACTAGCTAGTGTGTATACAGACATCTTCAACCTGTCCTTAACTCAAGCAGTAGTTCCTCGCATTTTCAAAAAATCCATTATCATACCGGTCCCTAAGACATCATACACATCCACTCTGAATGACTTATGAATGAGATATGGCGCCCACCGAGGCAGACGTGTTTGCATGTTCCACTCTCAAATGCTGGCTTTTTCTTCGTTTTCTTCTTTTTTTGTGTGTTTTTTACCCTTTCTGCAGTGCACAAATGTCATGCACTGCTAACATACAACAGACAGGCATTGCTGGATATCGCTAACTCACACAGCCACTGGGAATTTACTGGTTTCATACCACCAGAGCTACAACTCATTGTCCGCTCTTGCAATAACAACAACGAGAATGCTGTGCTCTAATTCTCACCGAGACTTGGCTTTCTGACAGAGTCCCAGATTCCGCGATTCAGCTAGAGACTCACTTTGTACATCGGGTGGACTGCACTGCTGCTTCGGGGAAGGTAAAAAGAGGTGGTGTGTGTGTGTTTATCAATAACTCGTGGTGTGCAGATGTATGGACTGCTTATAAGCACTGTTCGCCAGATGTAGAGTTTTTATTGCTGAAATGCCAGCCCTATTATCTAGCAAGAGAACATAGTGCTGTGTTTCTTGCTGCTGTGTATGTTAGCCCAAGAGCTAATGCCTCTGCAGCTCTCAGCAAACTCTATGATGTCATCAGCACGCTAAAGACAGCGCACCCCGATGCGATTTTTATCGCTGCAGGCGACTTTAACCAGTGCAATTTATGGACTGTACTTCCCAAATATTACCAACATGTGGACATTCCCACCCGGGACAAGAACACTCTGGATCATGTTTACAGTAACATACAAGGTGCATACGAGGCCGCACCCCCACCTTGGATGCTCAGACCACATTTCTTTGTTCCTGTATCCAGCTTACAGACAAAGACTGAAACAAACAAATCCTGTCACCAAACAAATTAAACTCTGGACCCCAGAGACTGAAGGCATCCTGCAGGACTGTTTCGCCCAGACAGACTGGGATGTGTTTAAAGCTGCAGCCATCTTGGAGGACTTTTCTGTCAGTGTACAGGATTATGCTGAGTATGTGACCGGGTACATTAGTACCTGTATTGACAACATTGTGCCCACCATACAAGTCAGGAGATTCCCCAACCAGAAGCCCTGGATAAACAGGTACACCACATTTTGCGTGCTCGCTCTCATGCATTCAAATCGGGCAATGACATGGAGTACAAAGATGCGAAGTACGGACTAAGGAAAGCCATTACAGCACTCAAGAGGCAGTACAGAGAGAAGCTGAGTGGCTTCTATTCTACTGCTGACTCCAGGCGGATGTGGCAAGGCCTGCAGCACATCACAGACTACAGGACTACCACCAGCATCATCAGCTCCACAGACAGCCTGCCAGATGACCTCAACACCTTCTACACCCGCTTTGAGACCTCCAGCCACAGCACAGAGAGGAGGCACACACACACCACCCAACCCCCCACCAGGCCAGGTACGCACAGTCCTGAGGAAGATCAACCCCCGCAAAGCGGCAGGACCGGTGAACATCCCTGGGAGGGCTCTGTTAGGGTGATTTTCATTTTTAGATAGAAATGAATATAATTAGTTAGGGTTTTTATTATATAGCATACATACTTCACACAGGGCTTTGTAGTTTTGGATTTTGTTTTCCCTTAATAATAAAAACCTTCATTTAAAAACTGCATGATGTGTTTACTTGTGTTATCGTTGACTAATATTTAAATTTGTTTGATGATTTGAAACATTACAGTGTGACAAACATGCAAAAAGATAAGAAATCAGTAAGGGGGCAAATACTTTTTCACACCACTGTATTTTATTATCACCACCTGGCTGAAGAGGCCAGGGGATTTGGGGTCACTGGGACACCAAGGGTAATAAACAAGAGATTAGATCTAAAAGTCTAGGAAGAGGAAGCAACTTCAAAGTCAGGGCAATATACAGACACACAGGCAGAGAAGCTTGATTGGAACAGTGGGGTAGTGTCTAAAATCTCTTGGGAACAAAGGAAGACATAAGTGTCTATCTAGGAATTAAGACAGGGCAGGTATTCCTCCCTTTTTAGGGTGCTGTCCACAACCACTGGAGCAGAGAGGATGATTGGAGGATGGACAGACGGAAGGACCAATCTTGGGAGAATTAAGTTTAAACCACAATTGCTCCCCAACAGTTTTGGACCAATCAGAAAGCAACATCTTTTTCATATAAATGTTGTATACCGCGAAGTTGAAGTTAGTCTTTTCTGTTTATCTTAAACAGTAGGGATCCATGTGCACATGCTTATTTTGATACGTTAATGCATAATAAATTTCATATAGAGAAATATATCTTTTATTAGTCTTCTCTTTTCAAAATAAATGGACTTTTTCTCACA
>NW_018128138.1:932854-932934 GCF_001952655.1 Monopterus albus
AGGGAGCTGAAATAGAGGGGTTGGGCCCGGGTAGAGGGGGGGGGGGAGGTGCTTCAGACGCCATCGCAGCTGCCCTCCAC
>NW_018128138.1:933790-946373 GCF_001952655.1 Monopterus albus
ATGAGATCGCATCGGCCACTGTTCATCCGGGGGCTCGAAGTGGAGAGGGTGAGCAGCTTCAAATACCTGGGTGTTCGCATCAGTGAGGACCTCACTTGGATACTTAACACCACACAGCTGGTCAAGAAGGCCCAACGGCAGCTGTACTTCCTGAGGAGGCCAAGTAGATTTGACATGTCGCCTAGGTTCCTTATGCAACTTTTTCAGCTGCGTCATTGAGAGCATCTTGACCAGCTGTATCACTGTCTGGTATGGCAGCACTACTGCTATGGACCGCAAGCACCTGCAGAGAGTGGTAAAGACTGCGGAGAAGATCACCAGGACTCCACTGCCCTCTCTACAGAGCATTTACCACCACAGGGTGCATAGGAAGGCTGCCTCCACCCTCAAAGATCCCACCCACCCCCAGCACGGACTGTTCACTTCTCTGCCCTCTGGCCGGAGGCTCAGAAGTGTGAAATGCTGGACTTCTAGACTGAAAAACTCATTCTTTCCAACTGTCATCAGACTCCTAAACAGCTGACTCAGGATCTACCTCATCTAATTCCATCTGTACTGTTTAAATACTCATTTTGCACATGCATAATTGCACACTCACTGCTGAGTATTTGCACTCCATGGCTCCCACGTAGCATATATTCTCTTTGCATTATATTGTGTTCTTGTATTCCATATCACAAATAAGCACTTTGACCTTTGACCTTCAGGCCAGTGGCACTCATATCAGGGGCCATGAAGTGCTTAGAGAAACTGGTCCTCACACACGTTAACCACATGGTCCCGGACACTGTAGACCAGGGGTGTCAAACTCATTTTCACCAAGGGCCACATTAGCATAATGGTTGCCCTCAAAGGACTAGATTAACAGTATAAATGTAACTAAATGTAATGTAATTTAAAATAAATTAAACTACTCCTTATCATATTGTTAAATAACTGTTTCTGTATTTATTACTTATTCAAGTTACAAATATTACATATGCATTTGCATAGATGGAAAAATAAATGTTCACTTTAAGAAACCCACATTACTCCATCAATCAACAATCAAACTATTCAAGTAAATCAGTCAATCAATATCAAAAACAAGTTATGATAGTAACTTTATTCAAAACTTTTTTGTCACAGTCAAGGGGGGCAGAACTATGGCACAATCAACAAGTGTGACATAAGTAGCATTTTACAACAACAACGACGAGGTGATGCTGCCTGTCCTTGAACACACCAAGTAGATCCCTCCTCACCCACAGACACCATCTCACACACATCCTCATCCATAGATCATGTTATGAAAATAACAAACACAAAGCAAAAGGCAAGCACAATCATTAAATTGCACACATTCTATTGTTCTTAGTCTTGGTTGAAATACATTCTATTTTAATTCAGTATGTGTTTTCTGGCCAGATGTCTGACACCGTTTTCCCCTGGCCAGTGTGTCAATGTCTGATTTTAGGTCTTGTGCTGAGGCAATCTGCAAAACAGCGTGGAGGTTGTCATCGGTAATGCGTGATCTGTGCTTGGTCTTGTTTAGATTTATTATTGAAAAGATCTGTTCGCACAGATAGGTGCTCCCAAACATTGACAGAACACGAGAAGCATGAAGTCAGAGCTGTGGCATCAAACCGGGGGTAGTAGACGGTAAAAGTCCTCGATTACAGCATCCTGGAACTTTGCTCTCAGGCCACTATCACTTTGAAGCTCAATTAACTCCATCTGAAGGTGATGGGGCACACTGCAGACATCAGCGTTGAAAGGATTGGCAAAGATGTCAAAACCAGAGTGCTGTGCTTAAAAGTCAGAGAAGCGCCGATCAAACTCATTCATTAACCGGTTCAGTTTGGTAGCCAACCGAGCACATGAAAAATCACTGGGAACTGAGGCTGAGATGCTCTGACAAACAGGAAAGTTGGCAATTTTTCTTTTCTTGGACATTTTGGGATCATTTGTAGAGATCTCTCAATTCCGCTTAAAGTGGAGAGATGCCATTACTTTGCGGGTGAGGTATTGGGTCCTGCCCCGTTCCCACTACCACACGGGTAACAATCTAAATGCATTGTCGGAGATGTAGTTTATGGTCAATGCACGCTTTAAAGCAGAATATACTTATTTTGATATATTTGCACCTATTAAGCTCTCGTGAACCACATAAAATGACGTGGCAGGCCACATTTCGCCTGCGGGCTTTGAGTTTGACACGTGCTGTAGACCCTCTTCAGTTTGTCTACCGCCCTGACAGATGACGCAACGGCTCTGGCTTTATTCCATACCTTGAAACACCTGGACAACAGCAGTACGTACGCCAGGATTCTCTTTCTGGATTACAATTCTACAGTCAACACCATTCGCCCGGGTAGGCTGATTGGGAAGATGACAGACCTCAGTGTACCATCTCCCACCTGTAACTGGATTCTGGACTTCTTGACTGAAAAGCCACAGGTAGTTAGAATGGGAGGGTGGGTGTCTGCTGAGCTCACAAACAGTACAGACTCACTGCAGGGCTGCTGTCTCAGCCCCAAACTCTTCACCCTGTACACCCATGACTGTGTCTCCAACCATGACAACACCATCATCATTAAATATGCTGATGACACCACCATTCTGGGCCTCATCAAGGGGGGGAGACGAGTCGGGTTACAGAAGCTTGGTGAATGACATTCTTCTTTATGGAGAGGAGAATGACCTCATCCTCAACATAAACAAGACAAAAGAAATAACAGTAGACTCGCAGGTGACATCTGACCTGAGCAGGTCACTGAACACAGCTGCCACAGTGAAGGAAGCCCAGCAGTGGCTATACTTCATCATGGCTTTCTGTGTTTGAAAAGCTGGGTTGAACCTCTCTCCCAGGCTTATAGAGGACTGGTAGAGAGCATCCTCACTACTGGCATCACAGTCTGGTATGGTAACACCACACAGGCAGAGAGGAAGGCTCTTCAAAGGGTCGTAAAGACTGCAGAGAGGATAACTGGGACTGAACTGCCTGCTATGGACACACTGTACACACAGTGCTGTCGTAAAAGGGTGGAGAACATACTGAGGGATCCATGCCACCCAGCTCACTCTCTGCTCAGACACAAAAACTGCTCCTATAGCCTCAGGCACAGCAGGGCGGACAGTATAATCACACACAGAACTAGACTTTACAACAGCTTTTTCCCTGCTGCAGTAAGACTGATGGCAAATATGAAAATGTGAGAAATGTGAGCATATATGTGCAATAACCCCTTACTAGACATGCGCAATAATAATACAGAAATGTTCCACAAGGTATTTTTGTAAGCGCATCTCATCAACAGTGTTCTCTTGTGGGACCTGAGTAATAGCAGGACATTCTCTACCAAGCAATAGAAACCAGCTGAATATAAACTGTGTTTTAGTATGTTATAACCCTTCACTACCTCACTAAGCGTAATGACATATCCAACTCCACCATGTGAATTACTAAGTGCAATGTTTGAAGTTCACTGGGGAAAATACTATTACCTTATTTTTGTGTATTGCGGTTTTAATGCTTTTTCGCCTTTAAGTAACTTTTTTTATTTTAAGACTAAGTGTTCTTTCTGGGTTTTGACTCCTTACCTGACTCCAAAGGAGAGCTGCACAAGAATTCCTATATACCTAGACTGTCTGTTTATGCATAAATGACAAATAAAAATCTTGACTTGACTAGTTGATTTTTTCTGTAAATTATAAGATATAGTCAAATTCAGCACTGACAAAAAGCAGGAACTGATTTACACATTTAGTGTACAGCTACTTTAGTAAAGATGGATATACTGTTGGGCTCTCCTTCCCTGCAGAGAAAGTTTACAGGCCAGGGTGCAGTGTATGGACCTTGTGATGCTCTGCCAGAGGATGAGCCACGTGTGCAGTGCAGGCCAGGGAGGCGGGTGCCAGGGCCAGAAGCTGAACCCCAACACACCGGAAGCCCTTCCCCATGAATACTGATGAGGTTGGCCTCGCGAGAGTCCCTGTGACAGGGGAAGCTCTCTCAAGCCACCAGCTGCAAAATACTAGCCAGAATCTCTTTCAGGGCCTGGACAGGACCCCAGATCTGAAAACCGCAGCATTATGAGACTGCCCACTGAAAGGCCTTCCGTTCTATCCTCCCTGTCCCCTCCTCTTACCCAGGATGAAATGAAATAGAAAACACATTATCTGCTGCTCCGGAGCAATCAGACCTCTATATCATACAGTACATGCTACTACATAAAGGAAAATAAATCAAGCATCTCAGCATGCCTTTGCATCAGCACAAATTACTGACACACTCCATTACATGTGACGGTGGGGGGGGTGAGCAAAGCTAATTAAATGATTCACTTCTACAGCTTTGCTGTACATGTATGATGTGGTCCTGTGGGCAAAGAGCAGTATTTTTCTGTGTCTGTGGAGAGGTAACAGCACAGTATAGCACCTCCAACAAATGCATTTATACTTCTGCTCTTTCATAAATCCACTATGGAACTGCTAATTCAAACCACATGGGGTTTTTATCTAAATAACAACTGCACAAAACCAGCTATATCAAGTTGCTCAACTCTAGAGGCAAAGAGCACTATTTAGTTGTTTTCATTACCCCTGTTTTAGAAAAATTACCCATAAAGCATGTTCATGAATTTCCCTCAGAATTGGCACACTGGCATCCAGACAAACATTGTTAGTACTCAGTAGTTGGTCCACAGTCCCTCCATATGGTTGCCATGCATCATTTCTGCTGCACATCTGGGCCAGAGACACTCATTCATTCATTCATTCATGTTCTATACTGCTCAGTCCCACGGGGTCGGGTCAAGGGGGGGGGGCAGGGGCCAATCCCAGCCAGCAATCGGGCAAAGGCAGGGTACACCCTGGACAGGTCGCCAGTCCATCGCAGGGGCCAGAGACATTCCAGCAAAAAAAAAAAAAAAAAAAAGGGAGGGGGGCACCGTCCGAAAGGCACCTGTCTTAGTGTATAGTTAGAAATAATACAAGTGCTTAGGGGATCAAAAACCTGCTGATTCATAACTAAAATTAGGGTTGGTTGACCATATATCTGAGTAATAGTAGGTTAAAGGCCTGTGGTAATAGCATAAATAATAAGCTCATAATGTTTTATAAGAACATTCCACTGATTTTGCATTGTACTTATAAGAATAACTGATGGACAGTTTTAACAAAGTAGTAAAATCACTGCAGTAGCGCATTGTTTTTGTTCCCTGCAGTCTTCTTCCCTGTTAAAGCCTTGTGCCTAAATTACCCATGCTGCAGCTTGACTGCTAACAGTTTGGTGGCTGATTTGGAGCCTCTAGCTGCATACAGAGATGAGGAGCAGAGAGGTTTGATATGCTCACTTCTCTCTAATGCCACATAAATAGGTAGTCATCAGAACTAAGCAACATCAACTCAAATGATACTTGAGGATATTTATCGGGTTTCTCAAAGCTCCCTCTGGAGCCACAAAAGGCTTTATACATCATGGTTCACATATGTATTAGTAGTCTCCCAAATCTGTAAACAGACATTGATGTGGAAAATGAGTAGGTCCTTAGACATGATGTATGTTTAAAGAAAACTTGTTTCATGTGTAGGACCTAGAAACTCTAATTTTGTTCTATGCATACAGTAGTTATATCTAAAATCATCTAAGTTGTCTTCATAACCATGTTATGGGCTGTTTTTAATTTGTGAGGTGTTTTCAAAGTGGGTTCATAGAAACTGTCAGCTACCCTGTGCTCTATGTGTGGACTGTGTTCTTCTGTAAACTAGCAGCATGTTGAAGGAAGAATTTCAGCTGTGAGATCAGAAGCCATGCCACAGGAGATTACTCAGTCTTTCTCCCTGTCTGCTTCCTAGTTTACCAATCCCAGTGGGCCGAAGAGTCTTCTCTGCTTCATATTAGCCTGAGGTTCATGTAAGCCTCCTCTAACACAGCTCTGCCCCTGCTAACCTCCCAGCAGTAGCAGGTTGAATGGAGAGCTTAAGAGACAAGTTTGGTGATGTAAGAAAGCTTCTGTTTTGTGAGTGGGATAAAACTTTATTCTGACATGACACAAACTCTGCAGTCTATAACTATTCCCTTACACAGGAGAGATGAAGAAGACAAATGTATGTTATATCATGAAGGAAGGAAAACGATATGTGCTTCACTGTACTGTACCTTTGCATTCTCAATGCATGGACACAGGGCCCATGCAGCACTGGACTGAACATCTGTACTGGGGTTTTTCAGTAAGGACCACACCAGGCGGACTCCATCCAGACTGTCAATGAACCTGTACACAGAGAGAGATGTACTGTAATTAGTGTGAGAAGGAAGGGAAATAGGAAAAGGAAAGAGCATGCAAAAAATAAGTAAAACCAATAAAGTATTGCAATGTGATTTCATTTAACTGTTACCCTAGGCATACTGTAATTTCATATTTGTAACTTGTTTGATCATGTTTGTTTCTCAGAGGTCTGGCTGAATCAGTGTGGCTAGCAGAAGACTTAACGCAACTACAGCCAAGTAGGATGAAAGAACTGATAGATTTCAGCATTGGCTTTTCATTGCAACTTACTATCAGTCCTGTTCAGTTCCTCTCCAGGCCTAAAAACATCCCACTGTCTGCTCACTCAAATCAATCTCTGCAGAAAAGCTTGGTAGTGCTAGAGTTACAGGTTAACTCACATTCATCTGTGTATAGTGCTTCATACATGGATTTATATATAAAAAAGGTCTGGGAACCCAAAAAATATGCCACAGTGTCTGGTATAAATAACATGTATGTGTGCTTCCACCAACAAGGCTGACATTGAATGGTGACATAATTACTTAAACACCCCCTAATCACAGTATCTCTGTGACTGGCAACAAGTGAACACTAATCAGGGAACGCCATCTGCCTTTTATCTGCACATAAATCAGTCAAGAGGGTGCATAACATCAAATTCCAGTCCACAGGCCTATTAAATTCGGACCAAAAACAAAATTGAAGCATCATATCATCCGCCAAAACAGTTCTGTCTTCCCATAAAGCAGGTATGAAACGGATTAGCAATGCAGTTGCAACAAAGAGTAATGGATTACAGCAGGAGGCCACAAACCCTGGAAGCATCAAACAATATGTGTTCACTCTTGTAGTTTCACAGGATTCACTGGAAGAAGTGCTATGCCATTAACCACACGCTGCCTACTGGTTGAGAAAAACAACAACAACAACATTATTTCACTGAAAACTTGAAAGCCTATGTCTGTTTTGGACAACCTGAATCACTGTGATATTAAGAAAATGACTGCGGAGAAAACTGACAGGAATATTGTATCTAACTGCGTGGTATCATACATACACTGTCAAAACATCTTCCAGCTAGCCAAACACCATCTAATCAATGGAAACCCCAAAAACAGCTCTTATCATGTTGGACTGGAACAGAAAACAATCAAATATAAGTTATATTAATTGGTAAGCAAACTACTATACACAAACATTCCTTAAAATAAACAAAAACAGAAAAAACAGCCACAAAAATAAGAACTTTTTGTTTACATTTTATTGGGAGGGCTGAAAAATCATACATATTTAGGGTAGAAATAATTCTAGCCTAAATATGTTGTATACTATGCATGAAATATGGAGAATATAATGAACCAACGTAAAACACTACTCCTCCAGCACAAAGATGACCATGGTTTGTGGCTTTATTTTGACAAGCCTCACTTTTTATTGAACTCCTTGTTTTTTGCTTCCAAACATATGTAATAGGCATGTATTATAACATTAACAGCTAACTAACAAAGTGAACTGAGACATTAAGTTGTATTTGAGCCCAGTGCTAATTAGGAAAGGTCTTGTGTTCCATAATAGTCCTTGAAAAAACAACAGAAACAGATGGAAGTTCCACAATGTTCTGCAGTATTGAGGGTGAGGTAATGAACACAGAACAAAGATTACATTCTCTGGAGCCAGTTTAACAAAGATAGACTTTGACTGTGGTTTAGCTCTGACTAATAGTCAGACTTTAGCTTGACATCTAAAATTATCTGTTGTACAAAGCTATTTAACGCTTGGCTGTCTTAAGATCGACTAATTTCCTATGAATTTGGGCAAATTAAGACTTTTTTCTAACTAAAAAACATGGCTGACTTAACAACTGCATCAAACCACTCAGCTCTCTTCATTCCACAACCAGTGTTTGCCTTCTGAGAGAATTAACCATCACAAGGATATTTTACTGGAAAAAATAGCTAAAATTATAACAATAGGACCAATAAAACCGTTAAAAACACTTTTTCTTCCGCCTGGTGGATCAACTGTATTATCAGCAAACCACAAATTATGAGCCATATTTCCCTCCTTTTTGTCAGTTGGTGCTGCTGGTTGTTACCATGGAAAGACAGGTCTTAGTTATATGCAAGCCTGGTGGTAGAATGACTCATATTTTCATTTTGTTTTTGTGACCGCAAAGATATAGTAAAACACTGGGAATTAAACCACAGCTACATTTAACATGGCGGGTACAATAAGCAAAGCTTTTAAAGTCTGTCATTAAAGTGAGGATGAAAGGAAAACCTGCCTGTATAGTTAGAAATTTAAAAAAAAAATTCTTTAAGCATCAGCCCATGGCAGTTTCATGATACAGTGTTTGGGTCCTGACAGTTGTGTCATTCTCTTGTCAAAATATATGACATCAAAACATGGCCATGAACCTCTGTTTGGAGCTAATTCAGTTATGACAATGAGCAAGCCACTAATTATACTTTAAGAGAGACCTCACATGGGGCTGTCTGACTATTTCAGACTATACTGCAAATGCCACAGACCATGTTAGCTGGTTGGATGTATGGGAAGAGACTTACGCCATGTTATCCTTGTCTGTGGCACAGGCACCCACAGCCTTTGTTACATTCACAAGTAGTGCCTGGGTAAAAGATACAAATAAGAAATACGCACTTGAATCAATATGGAACCTGTCTTAAATATGAGATGACATTTTATGCAGCACAAGAAGATTCAACATGCCTGGTTTGTTCCAGTAAGCAGGTTAACTAGTGGCTTGATACCCCCATACTTGCGAATGGTGGCCCTGTTAGCAGGTATCTGTGCAAATTCTCCCAGGGCACCCACTACGTTGACCAGCACTTCCTCAGGCTGATCAGACAGCAGGCCAACCAATATCTCCAGGGCTTTGTACTCCTGAAGCCTTCCGAAGGTGGAGATGATGAAGACAAGCAAACATCATATTGATTAATTATTTCACATTTGATTTATTTATTTGGGATAGGTGAAGAAATAAGACAGAATCTACAGCCATCCTTGTGGCTCTCAGAAACTGTATTTTCACAGCTGTGCTTTGAGCAAAATCCTAACATCAGTATGCTAATATGCTCACAATGACAATACTAATACGGTAATCTTAAGCAGGTATGATGGTTACCATGTTTACCAACTTAGTTTAGCATATTAGCATGCTAAGATTTGCCAATTAGCAACAAGGTCCAGTCATATCTGCAGTACAGGTTCAGGCTGAACGTGAGTGAACATCATCCCTATCAGTAGTCTAAATGAAAAGTAGCAGCTACAGTGCCCTCAGTCACATAGGCACATTTACAGTTTTCCCACATGTGTCTCTTGTATGGTTTTTGCATAACTAAAGCTTTGCTGTGGCTTGGAAACTCCCCCTCCTTCTTTTTGTGTTTCTGTTGTGATTTTGCCCCTTTGCCAACTATATAGTAGTATACTATAGTAAACATTTAAAAAGGAAACAATGCGGTTGCAGAAAACCTCAACAAACCTCTGATGTATAGTTAATCTCTACAACTGTTTATTCACAGTTATGGTTGCTGGCATTATGGCTCATAAACTATGTAGATGGCCAGAGTCATTTGGTTTTGGTCAGGGTACACTGACACACAGCCTATACTTGCAAATAAAAACACTGCTAATGAACAGAGAAGCTGCCAAAGTTAACTTCAGTGACATTCACCAAAAAGAAAAACAAAGGTTTTCCTATGCCATCACTGAAGTGTCATCTGCAGTTGACTACAGTAGAATTACTTTGAAATCACAGACATAAGTTTTGATAAATGAACAGTAACTTGTCCCGTCTGTTTTTGTTAAGCCAGTCCCAACTGATGTAATTACGTGATGGCAGGAGTAACATTACACAAAGCTGTTTGAAGTGACTTCTACTGCAAATACTTGGCTCCACACAACTTTAAGTTTATTAAAGCCTGTCAGAGGACACAGGAACCACAGTGGGGCTTCTGTGCAGCAGAGTTTTGTGATTGATCATCTGCATTTTCCTTTTCTCATTCATCTGCACTTGTCACACATTCAACTAAGTGTAGAAAGCTTAAACACTGCCTTTTAAAAATAGGGTTGTAGACAGTAATTGAAAGTAAGACATTTCATGGACCCTGCGATGTTTAGCAATCCTCATGAAGAGCATTAAGCTGAAATTTAACAGACAGGCAGTATTTCATTTTTTAAAAACTGAGCAATAAATAACTTGGTTGAGCTGTACTGTAGTGAGTTATCATTACAGTATGGTCTGCTCATCATAGTGATGGAACAGGGGTAAGATGAAGAAGCAGTTAGTAACTGGAATCAAACCTAATAATCCTGACCCCAGACATTGCTACACTAGCTAATACTGTCCAACACTGGGATGGTGTGTCTTTGCATTGCAGTTTTTCCTTCACTCTTTTGTTAATACCCATTTACAGCATTTTTGTGTGTCCAAATCGCCTTGGTAAGCAGGCCTGAGTGGTCACGTATTCCTGCATTGTTATTCGCAAAATAATGTTTCAGTGTTTCCAAGAATGAGTTCTACAAAGGCATTTTCTTATAACAAATGACCTTGGTTCAAATATAGCCCTCTCTGTAGGCAAATTTTAGAAGTTAGAAAACTAAAGCTGGGGTCCTTAAACAAACATGCTTAATTTATAAATGTAATTATATTTTGGGACATCAATCATCCCTCATTTTGATGCATCATTAATCAGGAAAACGTATAACATGCTGCTACTGGTCTTGAGTGGAGTTACCCCCGAGTTGTATATTGTACAAACCACAAAAATCATCAGTCACTTAAAAAAATCATATTGTTTGCAGTGGGCCACAAGGTCTTTTTCATTTGACCATATACTTAAAATAGGAAAAACATCCACTCTCTCACTATTATTTCTGTAGCAAAATATATACAAAAATTATTTTAATTTTATTACACATTTGAGCCTATGACTGACTCTGAAATTAGCACATGCCCCTAAAACCCTGCGGCCATTAGCACTTTCCTTTTTGACAGTAATAGTTCAGTCACTTTATTTCAAGCTTCTGTCTGACCTAGACCTTTAAGCGATTCAAATAAATCTGTGAGAGTATGAAAAACAGATTCACTTATGCATTCATGTATACATTAAATACATTTGCTGTGCATCATTGGTGCCAAATGTCACCTTCATTCAAACCCAAATGCCCACATTGTCCAAAAAACAAATACAGAGTAACACACCCAAGTAAAAAAGCACAAAATGAGAACTCATTCATCACTTCCTATTACAGCCCTTTAGGGAGCTCACTAAGATACTGTATCTTTATGACAAAATTTAGAATGAAGGTAACCAAAATGAATTTGAGTGTTAGTATATTAAATGGGGGTCACATGTGATCATATTTACTTCTTTGCTGTGACTATCAGTAATTAGTAGCACAACTAATTTACATTGTAACACCGTGAAAGGTCATTAGGCATGGCACAAAGCCTGCAGTGGCAGGAAGTATTAACTTTCCATATTCCCAATCTGTACCATATTGTTTTTTAAATTAAAAAATATAAACAAGCTATTTTAAAAGCATTATTTTGTACAAAGAAAACAGACCTGTCTGTAGAGTAATAGCCTTGCAATAATCACTTAAATAAATTACTGCAAATTATTTTCTTTCATGAAAGTGATCTGTCCATTTTGCTTAAAAAATGTTGTCCTGCCTCTGTTTCTTTAAAGGAATCCTTGCTTAACTCAGTGTGGCAGCAGAAACTCAGTTCCACTTGGGAGGACTCAGGTTAGATTTTCAGTGAGGGATATCGTCCTATCAAAGTGAAAAAAGATCTGTGTAAGTCCTACTTACAGTTTTCCTCAATTGTTAACATGCACTCATCAAAGTATCACAATATCTAAACCCTTCACACAAAAGCAGAAGTTTATGTGGACCCATGTGAATCATTTTTCAACATTTTCATGCAATATGCATTCAGTGACCACATCTACCAAAATCCATGAACCCTTTCCTCATTCATACTCCACCACTTGCAAAACACTGCATGGTTGCAGTGCATTTTAAAATATTTAGAGCATCTATAGTAGAATATTTAACAAAAAAATTCATTACAAACACAACTAACTGCAATTTCATCTGAAAGCCTACACGCTTCTCTTTAGTCTCATTACCATTTGTAGGAAAAAAGGGGGCAGCTTCAGGAAGATTTGGTTTGGAAACATGGATCAGGGAGGACAGGTTGGTGGGGAAAAAGGGTTGTCTTGGACTTTTCATATCATTTCCAAAATGCATCACAAGAGAAGACATCAAATGTAATGTTGATGAGAACTGGTGGCCAAATG